>NC_069500.1:370926686-371011686 GCF_027579735.1 Bombina bombina
TATATATTTAAAATTTTTGTGTATATATACATATATATATATATACCTATACATCTATAAAATACAAATAACATTTTATTCTGAGTGAAGAACAAACATATTTAAAGTATTTCTATTAAAAAAATGGATATGTCAAGGTGTTTGGGAATGGCTTAAAAGTGTATATGTATGTGTGTGTATCTATCTATCTATCTATCTATCTATCTATCTATATATATATACAGGGAGTGCAGAATTATTAGGCAAGTTGTATTTTTGAGGATTAATTTTATTATTGAACAACAACCATGTTCTCAATGAACCCAAAAAACTCATTAATATCAAAGCTGAATAGTTTTGGAAGTAGTTTTTAGTTTGTTTTTAGTTATAGCTATTTTAGGGGGATATCTGTGTGTGCAGGTGACTATTACTGTGCATAATTATTAGGCAACTTAACAAAAAACAAATATATACCCATTTCAATTATTTATTTTTGCCAGTGAAACCAATATAACATCTCAACATTCACAAATATACATTTCTGACATTCAAAAACAAAACAAAAACAAATCAGTGACCAATATAACCACCTTTCTTTGCAAGGACACTCAAAAGCCTGCCATCCATGGATTCTGTCAGTGTTTTGATCTGTTCACCATCAACATTGCGTGCAGCAGCAACCACAGCCTCCCAGACACTGTTCAGAGAGGTGTACTGTTTTCCCTCCTTGTAAATCTCACATTTGATGATAGACCACAGGTTCTCAATGGGGTTCAGATCAGGTGAACAAGGAGGCCATGTCATTAGATTTTCTTCTTTTATACCCTTTCTTGCCAGCCACGCTGTGGAGTACTTGGACGCGTGTGATGGAGCATTGTCCTGCATGAAAATCATGTTTTTCTTGAAGGATGCAGACTTCTTCCTGTACCACTGCTTGAAGAAGGTGTCTTCCAGAAACTGGCAGTAGGACTGGGAGTTGAGCTTAACTCCATCCTCAACCCGAAAAGGCCCCAAAAGCTCATCTTTGATGATACCAGCCCAAACCAGAACTCCACCTCCACCTTGCTGGCGTCTGAGTCGGACTGGAGCTCTCTGCCCTTTACCAATCCAGCCACGGGCCCATCCATCTGGCCCATCAAGACTCACTCTCATTTCATCAGTCCATTAAACCTTAGAAAAATCAGTCTTGAGATATTTCTTGGCCAAGTCTTGATGTTTCAGCTTGTGTGTCTTGTTCAGTGGTGGTCGTCTTTCAGCCTTTCTTACCTTGGCCATGTCTCTGAGTATTGCACACCTTGTGCTTTTGGGCACTCCAGTGATGTTGCAGCTCTGAAATATGGCCAAACTGGTGGCAAGTGGCATCTTGGCAGCTGCACGCTTGACTTTTCTCAGTTCATGGGCAGTTATTTTGCGCCTTGGTTTTTCCACACGCTTCTTGCGACCCTGTTGACTATTTTGAATGAAACGCTTGATTGTTCGATGATCACGCTTCAGAAGCTTTGCAATTTTAAGAGTGCTGCATCCCTCTGCAAGATATCTCACTATTTTTTACTTTTCTGAGCCTGTCAAGTCCTTCTTTTGACCCATTTTGCCAAAGGAAAGGAAGTTGCCTAATAATTATGCACACCTGATATAGGGTGTTGATGTCATTAGACCACACCCCTTCTCATTACAGAGATGCACATCACCTAATATGCTTAATTGGTAGTAGGCTTTCGAGCCTATACAGCTTGGAGTAAGACAACATGCATAAAGAGGATGATGTGGTCAAAATACTCATTTGCCTAATAATTCTGCACTCCCTGTACTGTATATATTTATATATTTGTATGTGTGTATGTATTTATGTGTTTAGATGTGTATAAATGTATGTATGTGTGCAGATACATATGTCCGCATATAAACACATACATGCATACACACATATAAATATACACACACAAACATATATATATATATATATATATATATATATATACACACACACACACACTTTTTAAGCTCTTTCAATTCAAACACATTGACGCATATCTCTTTAAAACCCCTTTTATACATTTATTTCAAAAGTAAACTTATATTTTATATTTATAGGACCAGTAAGCTTTGTAACCCCTTCACTACCATACATTTTAGAGAAAAACTTGCCCAAAGTAACAGGTAATTTTTAGCATTTTTTGCTATCACTCCATTTATACAGAAATCGACCCTTCATTTTTTTGTTTTACCTATGAAACACACACACACACACACACACACACACATATATATATATAAATATATGTATATATACAGTATATATATATATATATATATATTTGCATAAAAAGAGTTTCAGTGGATGCCAGTTTCAACTACCTATTTATTCTCAGAATTAAGAAATTATAGTAAAATTACCCCCCAAAAAATGTAAATATATATAAGTCCAAAAGGGCCCACACTCTCACTTCACAGCACAACAGCCAAGGTTAGGTCTAATGAAGATAAATATTTGTAGAAAAAAGACCCACACTCACTGGATTTCAAATATAGTGAAACAATTCTTTAATGTGTGATGTTTCGGGGACTTGCTAGTCTGAAGAAGGGGAGCAAGTCCCCGAAACGTCAAACATTAAAGAATTGTTTCACATTATTTGAAGTTCAGTGAGTGCGGGTATTTTTTCTACAAGTATATATATATATATATATATATATATATATATATATATATATATATATATATATATATATGTTAATCAAAAAGGATGTACTCTATATTAGAAAATAACATCCGCCACAGTGCTACATAGTCAGTCCATATACAATAGCAAATACAGTGGGTATTGAAAAGACCCCCCCCCCTTGAAAATAATCACATGCTGTTGCTTTGCAGCCTAAAATAAAGACAGACACAGTTTTTGTTTATCCAGTTGTAGTTACTCAGTACAACTAATAACATCCAAGTGAAAGATATAACACCAACATGTCAGGCAAAAATAAAGACAATTCAAAAACAGAATGACTGAGTTGCAAAAAGGATCACCCCCTTGTGTCAGTATTTTGTTAAACCACCTTTTTTCTTTAATTACAGCCTTTAGTCTGTTGTAATATGTCTCTATTAACTTTGCACATCTAGACTGTGCAATATTTGATCGGGTTGATTGACACCCCTGCTAGTGGTCGATTGGCCGCGAATCTGCCGGGGGGCGGCATTGCACCAGCAGTTCACAAGAACTGCTGGTGGCTGGTGCAATGATTAATGCCGACATTTATCGATGTGCGGTGGACATTATACACTCACCAATGCTGCCCCACTCTACCTGTCCTCACTTATCAACAAATATACTCCTGCCCGCCCCCTAAGATCCAACAATGACTTGCTTCCTCTACCATCAACTCCTCTCATGCTAGACTACATGACTTCTCTCGTGCGGCACCAACCCTCTGGAACACACTTCCTTGTGCTGTCAGACTTGCCCCTAACCTCTAATCATTTAAATGTTCCCTAAAGACCTTTTTGTTCAGGGAATCTTATCACCCGACTTATTAACAAACTAACTTCACTTAACTAACAGTTGCCCTCTATCTCCTCACTAATATCATTCTCACCTTTGCAGTCCCCACCTCCTGTTTTCCATCCTCCTACCCATCTAGACTGTAAGTTCCCACGGGAATAGGGCCCTCAATTCCCCCTGTATTTGTCTGTAAAATGTTGTGTTTTATCGTATTGTTTCTCCATTGTACTGTTATCCTTATACCCATGGGCAGCGCTGTGGAATCTGCTGGCGCTTTATAAATAAAGAATAATAAAATAATAATAATACTTCGTATCATGTCCGCTCGCACATTGATAAATATGCCCCTATGTCTCATCTGACCATAACACCTTTTTCCAAGTGGTCGTGACTGCATGTTGCCTTTCTTGAGGAGTGGCTTTTTTCTTGCAACCCTCCCATGCACACAATGACCACTCTTTGTTATAAATTCCTGCAACTGCTTCAGAGTTGCTGGAGGCCTTTTGGTAGCCTCTGTGACGAGTTTCCTCCTGGCTCTTTCATTCAGTTTGGAGCGACGTCCTGATCCAGAAAGGGTCTGTGCTGTACCAAATACCTTCCACTTCTTAATAATAGACTTCACTGGGCTTCTAGGCATTGATAAAGCCTTTGATATTTTCTTGTATCCATTTCCTGACTTGTGCCTGTCCACAACATTATCCCGGAGATCTTTTGACAGTGCCTTGACACCCGTAGTTGCTTTAGTTGCACTAACAGGGACTGAAATGCTCCAGGAAAGCTCTTTTCATGCTGAGCTAATCAATATGCCTACAGCTGATCACAGTTGAAGGTCAAATGGCTTTGTGTGTGCCATTGAGAAGGTGATTAACTACACCCGATTGAGTTTACAAGTAATTTTAGGAGAGGGTGATCCTTTTTGCAACACACTGATTCTGTTTTTGAATTGTCTTTATTTTTGCCTGATATGTTGGTGTTATATCTTTTCCTTGGATGTTATAAGTTGCACTGAGTAATTACAACAGGATAAACAAAAACTGTGTCTGTCTTTATTTCAGACTGCAAAGCAACAAAATGTGATTATTTTCAAGGAGGGTGATTCTTTTCAATACCCACTTTATAAGCACTCAGAGTACTTGAGCTTAAAACTTAGCGTTTATTCTCCATCACATAAAAAGCAACATAACGTGGTAAGATTTGGATGTATTACATTTGACAAAGGAACCAGTGAGGTTCTGAAACGTTATGCTGTTTTTTATGTGAAGGAGAATAAACCCTAAATTTTAAGCTCAAGTCCACTGAGTGCTTATATTTGCTATTATATATATATATATATATATATATATATATATATATATATATACAGTATATATATATATATATATATATATATATATATATATATATATATATATATATATATATATATATATATATATATATTAAAAGATTATCACATTAGTTTTCTAACTGTAAAAAAAATCTAAAAATGTGTTTATAGGCATCCTCTGATCCAGCTAAGACCAAACGTATATATATTTTTTGATTATTTTTTGATAATTTAAAGATCTTAATCTGCAGCTATTTCTAAAATGATGCAATGGTGTGATTCTTATTTGGTATAACACAACTGCCCAAATTAAAAAAACAACAAAAAACAAAACAAAAAAAACTATATATATTTTTAAACTTGACAGCCCAAGGTATTGATCCATGTCATCATATAAAAAAGTTAACTTTTCACAAACTTTGGCTTTCAAACTAAAATTATTTACACACATCTAATGCAATCATAAGACTTTGCTCAGAAATGGCAGACATGCATTGCTTTGCCATTGACGTTTTGTAACTAGAATGCTACTAATTGCAGCTGTGCAACACACCTGAAATTCCCAGCAATGAAGGGGTTAATCAGTTAGCTGTTAAAATGGGTAAAATTTATTGTAATGGAGTGATACTTACCACCTTCCTGATTCCTCCCAAACAGTTCTCTTCCCTACCGCCTCCCTCTGGTCACCATCATCTTCCACCATCTTAGGTACTTACAGCCAGTCCTTCTTCAAGGTCCCTTTTACCCTGTATAAATCTCCCACTTTACCACCACCAAAGCACCCCCTGACCATCACATTGCCTCCTCCATGCTTGACAGATGGCATCAAGCACTCCTCCAGCATTTTTTCATTTGGTCAACAACTCACAAATGTTCTTCTTTATGATCCGAACACCTCAAATTTAGATTTGTCTGTCTATAAGACTTTTTTTTCCAATCTTCCTCTGTCCAGTGTCTGTGTTCTTTTGCCCATCTTAATCTTTTCTTTTTATTGTTCAGTCTGAGATATAGCTTTTCTTTGCAATGTTGCCTAGAAGGCAAGCATCCCGGAGTCACCTCTTCACTGTTGACATTGAGACTAGTATTTAGCAGGCACTATGTAATTACACTGCCAATTAAGGACCTGTGAGGCATCTGTTTCTCAAACTAGACACTCTTATGTATTTGTCCTCTTGCTCATTTGTGCACCAGCATCTTCAACTCCTCTTTCTATTTTGGTTAGAGCCAGTTTGCATTGTTCTGTGAAGAGAGTAGTACTGTGAAGAGAGTAATCAACCCACAATTGATCAAAGAGTCTAATGAAGGCCAATTTTACAGCTTCTTTAATTAGCACAACTGTTTTTAGCTGTGCTAACATAATTACAAAAGAGTTTTCTAATGATCAAGACACACTTGTATTTGTACTCCTCCCCTGGTTGCCACCACAAACACTTGACACTATCTGAACCAAATAAGTTTATCTTGGTCTCATCGGACCACAGGACGTGATTCCAGTTATCCATCTCCTTAGTCTGCTTGTGGGCTTTCTTGTGCATCATCTTTAGAAGAGGCTTCCTTCTGGGACGACAACCATGCAGACCAATTTGATGCATTGACAGGTTGACCCCCCACCCCTTCAACCTCTGCAGCAATGCTGGCAGCACTCATACATCTATTTCCCAAAGACAACCTCTAGATAAGACGCTGAGCATGTGCACTCAACTTCTTTGGTCGACCAAGGCGAGGCCTGTTCTGAGTTGAACCTGTCCTGTGAAACCGCTGTATGGTCTTGCCCATCATGCTGCAGCTCAGTTTCAGGGTCTTGGAAATCTTCTTATAGCCTAGGCTATCTTTATGTAGTGCAACAATTCTTTTTTTCAGATCCTCAGAGAGTTCTTTGCCATGAGGTGCCATGTTAAAATTCCAGTGACCAGTATGAGAGAGTGTGAGAGCGATAACACCAAATTTAACACACCTGCTTCCCATTCACACCTGAGACCTTGTAACACTAACAATTCCCATGACACCGGGGAGGGAAAATGACTAATTGGGCCCAATTTGGACAGTGTACTCACTATTGTTGCCAACGGTTTAGACATTAATGGCTGTGTGTTAAGTTATTTTGAGGGGACAGCAAATTTACACTGTTATAGAGGCTGTACACTCGCTACTTTACATTGTAGCAAAGTGTCATTTTTTGTCATTTCTCCAGTGTTGTCACATGAAAAGATATAATAAAATATTTACAAAAATGTGAGGAGTGTACTCACTTTTGTGGAATACTGTATCTATATATGTTTGTGTATATATATATATATATATATATATATATGTGTGTGTCTGTACAATGTGTTTTACTTGTGTTTTGTTATACTTTTATTCTAGCTCTAAAATTTTACTTCAGGTCTGATATCGTACTAACTTTTTTAGTGCTGTTATGTGCTGCACTCATGCACAACCATGGACTTGTAATACTAGATTATGTGATAATCCTAGCATGGTCCAGCGATACTGATAGTGCACCCTGAACACAGTGGCCTAAATGCACTAAAACATTTAGGTTCTTATATCCTGGGGATAATGGACTGGGGCTGTTTTTTAGAGTTTGGGCTAGGTCCCTTAGTTCCAGTGATGGGTCATATTAATGCTACAGTATAAAACTACATTTTAGACAATCTGGAGCTTCTTACTTTGTGGCAACACTTTGGGGAAAGCCCTTTATTTTTCCAGCATGACTGTGCTCCTGTACACAAAGTGAGGACCATGACAACATGGTTTATAAGTTTGTTGTGGTGGAACTCCAGTGGCCTGCACAGAGCCCTGGCCTCAAACTGTTTGAACACTTTTGCGATGAACTGGAATGCAGATTGTGTGCCAGACCTTCTTGTCCAACATCAGTACCTTACCTCACAAATGCTCTTTTGGCTGAATGGGCACAATTTCCCACATACACGCTCCAAAATCTTCTGGAAAGTCTTCCCAGAAGAGTAACAGCTATTATAGGGGGGCTACTCAATATTAATCCCAATGGTTTTGGAATGGCATGTCCAACAAGCCCATTTAGGTTAGATGGTCAGATGTCCACATACTTTAAGCCGTATAGGACTACATTACAAGTGGCACACTATTGTTAGCACAGGTCATGATAACCAATATTGTGACAGTGCTAACTTGTGCGCGTATTACAAATGAAAAGTTAATGTGTTAGCCAGGGCCGTCTTCAATATTGACTGGACCCTGGGCAAACATTTTCTTGCCCCCCCCCATGCAATTTTGCTCTCCACCCCAACATCCCAAAAAAACTAAATCCATTTTTTTTAATTATTAGCCCAGCAGTGGATCATCCACTGCTTGGCTAATCATTTAAAAAAAATGAAATAAATTGCAATATGTGAAACTGGACCTAAGCAGTACTAATAAGTAAATACATATATAAATTCCTCCACTGTGGATTAATTTAATATGCTTTTGAATGTGATTCTGGTGAGAGGTTAGCTGGTTAAAGAGATTTAGGGTAGCCAACAGTAGCAAAACAAGGTAAAGACTGAAGAGGAAGCATGGAGGTGCAGACAAATATAAGTTTACTGACTGGAACAGCAGAACTACTATGGAGAGCTGTAAAATCTGAGACAGAGAGAAAAAAACCCTATAAAAATAAACCTTACCTTAACGTGTGAAGTATCAGCATGATACTATACATCAGCCACAGCAACACATGTCACTTCTTTGCTAGGAACAAGTTTCCTCTCACCCTGCAGTAGACAATGCTGCATGGGGGAGGGGCGTGTGTGCACTTTCTTATTCTTCCCACTGACACCTTTCTGCAAAGCACTGTTACTCTAACAAACTTCAGTTAGTTGATCTTAGGGCCACAGCAGAAAGAGCAGGGTTAAGGTAGGGTGACCATATTGCCGCTTTAAAAAGGGACACATATGAAAAATATATATGTCAGGGTTCTTATACAAAACATTTCTTTAAACAGCCCTGAAAACAGCCCTGACATATGTATTTTTCATATGTGTCCCTTTTTAAAGCGGCAATATGGTCACACTAGGTTAAGGGGACCAGCAGACTGGATGCTGTCTGCCCAAGGCTGCATGGATACAGTGTCAGATGAGTCACACAGTCTCAAGACTGAAGAGAGCAGTATCTGCAGCTGCAGATATGTTCAAATCCTCACGTGCCTGCAGCTCCAGCTTTCTGCTGCATTTTTTTTTGGACTCTTGGTCCCCTCAACAAAGACTGGGCCCTGGGCAACTGCACCTTTTGCCCTGTGTTATAGACATCCCTGGTGTTAGCTCAAGCACAAACTATACTGTGTGCGCATCAGGTTTGCATGTGTGAAGGCCTAGCATAAAGTTTAGAATGTGCACCAAACACAACATCAATAAATTAAAATAAAGTGTTACACTCACATATCCACTATCTAATAAAAATATTTATATATATTTTTTTTATTAAGGGTTAAAAGGTATATTATATATGACAATGTGTTTGATAGTAAAGGGCTATATTGTATTTATATGTCTAAATATGTGTATAGGTATGTGTGTATATATATGTGTATACACTCTTAGCCCTTTCCACTCAAATACCTTAAAAGTTGAGAAATAATTTTTTAACAATTTTAATATTTGACAATGTGTTTGTGTTTTTACTGTAAATATTTTTCATTCCAATGTTCTTTTTATTTTTAAATATTTAATTATATATATATATATATATTAGAAAAAAATATTATATATATATATATATATATATATATATATATATATATATATATATATATATATATATATAAAGTATCTCACAATAGTGAGTACACCCCTCACATTTTTGTAACTATTTTATTATATCTTTTCATGTGACAACACTGAAGAAATTACGCTTTGCTACAATGTAAAGTAGTGAGTGTACAGCCTTTATAACAGTGTAAATTTGCTGTCCCCTCAAAATAACTCAACACACAGCTATTAATGTCTAAACCGTTGGCAACAAAACTGAGTACACTGCTAAGTGGAAATGTCCAAATTGGGCCCAATTAGCAATTTTCCCTCCCCGGGGTCATGTGACTCATTAGTGTTACATGGTCTCAGATGTGAATGGGGAATAGGTGTGTTAAATGTGGTGTTATCGCTCTCACACTCTCTTATACTGGTCACTGGAAGTTCAACATGACACCTCATGGCAAAGAACTCTGAAAAAAAGAATTGTTGCTCTACATAAAGATGGCCTAGGCTATAAGAAGATTGCCAAGACCCTGAAACTGAGCTGCAGCATGGTGGGCAAGACCGTACAATGGTTTCACAGGACAGGTTCCACTCAGAACAGGCCTCGCCATGGTGAACCAAAGAAGTTGAGTGCACATGTTCAGCATCATATCCAGAGGTTGTCTTTGGGAAATAGACGTGTTACAGAAGCATTAGTTATTTTGTTGTGAAGAGCTTATTTTCCAGCAGCAATGCCTGAACCAGCAAGCCAGCGCCTAAGAAGGGCTCCAAGAAAACCGTAACAAGTATCATTTCATAAAGAGTTAACTCTTTTTTTTCAGCTTTTAGAAACTATTGTCTAATCACCTCTGGAGCCAGACTGCTAATTGATAAGATGAACTTGTAAACTTGTTATCTTAAGTACTGTAATCCTATTGTGGCCTGTCAAAGGACAGTGCTCTCTATCTAAATGTGTGATGGGGGATTTTGTGCTTCCCCCCCTCTCCCCCTGGGAGTGCCCTGTGTGCATGTAACCTTAATAAAAAGCAGGCTGGGCATCCCAGTCCTGAGTTCTTGTTTGACCCTCAATCGCAGCGTTGACTCGTTTTTGTGGGCAGAAGGGTATCCTAGCGGTACTGCAGCTAAGGGAGATTATTCTATATTTGCGAGACTCATATAGAATACTATGGAAAGCAGCTTCTCCCCTCTTTAGCAATAGGGATCCAGGCTACTAAGCGGTCCATCTCTCAGCGAGACTAAGGGTAACCGTAACATTTGGCGGCAGCGGCGGGATTTTCCTGGATTTCCTAGGAGAGGTACAGAACGGATGGAGAGCGCTTACGAAAAATTGAAGCGTACAACCCAAAAGGATTTACTTGAAAGCAGAGGGGGGTACGCCAGCAACCGGCCGAGGAGAGAGCTGATCGCAGAATTGACCGAACTGGATCAGAGCTTCACAATGGCGGAAACACCGACCACGATTAGTGACGAAAAAACCAGGATTGTTCGGGAAAGGCTCTCATTATACGGGCCGAACCCCTCCATGGAATTGGTACAGCAGTTGATGGCAGAGGCGGACGAGGATATACGAGAGACTCGAGCCCACGAACTCAACCTAGCGAATGCACACCGCAATGCTGAAGCCCCGCAGGTAATCATCCCTGTCGAAAATGCTGGGAGGCCCAAGATACCCTATGCGGCATTTCGACCCTTCCTAGAGAGCGAGACAGGGATTGATGAATATTTGGCGGACTTCGAAAGGCAATGTGCCCTGCACCAGATTCCCAACAGAGAGTGGCCCACGATATTGTCTGGGAAACTATCCGGGCGAGCCCTGGAAGCCTTTCGTACTCTGGGTGCTGAGGAAGTGACACAGTATGAGCTAGTTAAGGAGACACTGTTGCGACGGTACGCTGTAACTCCGGACACGTATCGCCGACAGTTTCGGGGCACGGAAAAGAAGCCTAACGATACCCATATGGAATGGGCGCACCGAATGCGGAGAGCGGCAAATCACTGGCTGAGCGGAAGTAAAGCGGTGACTGGGGAGGAAATTTTACAATTGTTTCTCTTAGAACATTTTTATAATGGCATGGAACAGCAAGGGAAGGAATGGCTGCGAGACAGGCGGCCTTCTACCTTAGAAGAAGCAGCCAAATTGGCCGATGAACATTATGACTCCCGTCTTCACGAACCCATGAACTACCGAGCTCCAGCACGGGTCGAACCCAGAGAGGTTTACCGTGCACCCCCTCGTACTGAATTCCGAGCCCCGGTGCCCACAAGGCCCGTCCGACACTCAGGACCACCCAATAACAGCTCTGAGCGTCCCAGACCGACTTGCCACCGATGCAAGCAACCAGGGCATTTCATGGCTAGCTGCCCCCTTAATACGCACCAGACACCCAGGAATTACAATTACCCCTCTGGGTCCTATCGTACGGCCCGGGCCCTCTGTGTTAACCAAGAGGCCCCTATGGAGGGATATGTGGGGCCGCTTCACGAGGCAGACCCTGTATATGCTGCCTCAGATAACCGCCAGCACCATCGGCAGAGGGTATGGCTCGAGGGGCGATCTACCGAGGGATTGCGAGACACAGGGGCTACTATCACGCTGGTACAGAGTCATTTGGTGCCAGAGCACAAGCGATCCGGACAGACTGTGGCCGTTAGAGTGGCGGGGGGGGGGGGGATGTGTACAAAATTCCAACAGCTAAAGTGCATCTTGATTGGGGAGCGGGAAAGGGGGCTGTGAACGTGGGCCTAATGGATAATTTACCTGCCGAAGTACTACTGGGCAACGATTTGGGCCCCATGACTTCTGCCTATGCTCCAGTATGCAACAACGAGGCGGACCCAGTGACTACACGGGCCCAAGCCCGGACGGAGCGAGAGCTCTCACCAGTGCGGGAGACACAGGTAAGACCTACCCCGACCTTGCCTGACAGGTTAGGCCCCATACCCTGGGACACCCCAGATGCTTTCGAGGCAGAGTCTAAGACTGACCCGACCTTACAAAAGTACCGGGAACGAGCAGAGACCGGAGGGGGCGGGGCAGATAACGAAACATTCTTATGGGAAAAAGGGAAACTATACCGCTGGACAGAGAAAAGGGGACAGCGTAGGCGACAGCTGGTAGTGCCCCACAAATACCGTCAAGAAATCCTCAAAATAGGCCACGACATCCCCTTAGCAGGCCACCTAGCCGTTACCCGTACCCTACACCGCATTACTCACACGTTCTTTTGGCCAGGGGTGCACGCTGACGTTAGAACTTACTGTAACACCTGCGATGTGTGTCAACGAGTAGGAAGGCGAGGCGATCACCCTAAAGCCCAGCTAGTAAATATGCCCATTGTAGAGGAACCCTTCAGCCGGGTTGCTATTGACCTAGTGGGACCACTGGCTACCCCTAGTCCCTCCGGTAAGCGATACATTCTTACCGTAGTGGACTACGCTACCAGGTACCCAGAGGCTGTCGCCCTATCCAACATACAAGCGGATACGGTAGCGAATGCACTAGTACAGGTGTTCTCCCGGGTAGGATTTCCAAAAGAAATCCTATCCGACCGAGGCACCCAATTTACGGCTGAATTGACCCAACAACTCTGGCAGGTTTGCAAAATTAAGTCCCTCCTGAGCTCCCCATACCACCCCCAGACGAACGGGCTGTGTGAGAGGTTCAATGGGACCCTCAAGCAAATGCTCAAGACGTTCACTCAGGAATACCGAGACTGGGAACGCTTCCTGCCGCACCTCCTATTTGCTTATCGGGAGGTGCCCCAGGAAACGACAGGGTTCTCTCCCTTCGAGTTGCTCTACGGAAGAAAGGTACGGGGACCCCTAAACCTGATCCGGGAGCACTGGGAGGGAGAGATGGAGGCTGACGGTGTCCCCATTGTGCCATACGTGCTGGAACTCAGGGACCGAATGGAGCAATTAGCCAAATCCGTGCGGGCTAATCTCCAGTTGGCCCAGAGAAGACAGAAAGTATGGTACGATCGGGGGGCCCGAAAGAGAATCTTCACCATAGGACAAAAGGTGTTAGTACTTAAGCCGGTGAAGACAGACAAATTGCAGGCGTCCTGGCAGGGTCCCTACCAGATCGTAGAGAAAAGGGGAGACACCACTTATGTGATAGCTAGCTGCCACGACAACAATCTTAGAAAGACATTCCATGTAAACATGCTCAAGGAATATTTTGAGCGGCCAGAGAACGTGACGGCCGTATGTTGTTCCCCTCAGGAAGACCCCGACAGTTTACCCATTCCAGACCTATTAGAAAAGAGCATCCCCACAGGTATAGTGGCGCAGGTTCAGATAGGGGACCGACTTAGCCCCACTGAAAGGGAGCAGCTCAACCAACTCCTCCAGTCTAAACACCTCACCTTCTCCCCGAAGCCAGGGTACACTACTTTAACCACCCACCAGGTAGATACTCCGGGACAAGCTCCCTTGCGCCAGGCTCCGTACCGAATCCCCGAAGCAGTTAGGACAGGAATGAAGAAGGAGATCGATGAGATGCTCCAGCTCAGGGTAATTGAGCCCTCCGATAGTCCCTGGGCCTCCCCAGTTGTCTTGGTGCCCAAGAAAGATGGGACCACCCGGTTCTGCGTAGACTATCGGAGGCTCAATGAAAATACCGTGACGGACGCTTACCCTATGCCCAGGGTAGACGAGCTACTCGATCGTATAGCCAGGGGAAATTACCTGACCACTATTGACCTCTGCAAAGGTTACTGGCAGATTCCCCTGGCCCCGGAGGCTATCCCCAAGTCGGCATTCGTCACCCCATTCGGCTTATATCAGTTTAGGGTAATGCCGTTTGGGATGAAGAATGCCCCAGCTACATTCCAGCGCTTGGTGGATAGGCTCCTGGATGGCTTCCAGAGTTTTGCTTGCGCCTACCTGGACGACATAGCGATCCACAGTGAGTCCTGGGAGGACCACTTAGCTCATGTGGGAATGGTTCTGGATCAGATCCGGGCTGCTGGCCTGACTGTGAAGCCAGAAAAATGCCACTTTGGGATGGCCGAGGTACAGTACCTGGGTCACCGGGTGGGGTGTGGAAAGCAGCGACCAGAGCCGGCCAAAATAGAAGCTGTCGCCAATTGGCCCACCCCCATCACTAAGACTCAGGTCCTAGCCTTCCTGGGCACGGCAGGGTACTATAGACGGTTCGTACCAGACTACAGCACACTTGCCAAACCCCTGACTGACTTGACCAAGAAGAACTTACCTCGACAGGTCCTGTGGTCTCCCCACTGTGAAACGGCTTTCCAGGCTCTCAAAAATGCTCTAATTAACGCTCCTGTCTTGGCGGCCCCAGCCCTTAACAAACGTTTTATCGTCCATACAGATGCTTCCATGTTCGGGCTGGGAGCCGTCCTCAGCCAAGTAGGCGAAGATGGAGGGGAGCATCCAGTTGCCTACATCAGCCGGAAGCTCCTGCCCCGCGAAGTCAGCTATGCAGCGGTCGAAAAGGAGTGTTTGGCTTTGGTGTGGGCATTAAAGAAATTGACTCCCTATTTATATGGTCAGGAGTTCACTCTGGTCACCGACCATAACCCGTTGGTGTGGCTGAACCGGGTCTCTGGAGATAACGGCAGGCTATTACGTTGGAGCTTATCGTTGCAACCCTTCAATTTCACCATTACTTACAGACCTGGGAAACAGAATGGCAACGCCGACGGGTTGTCCAGACAAACCGACCTCAGCCCCGCATAATCAGCGGTCTGGACAGCCTTAGTCTGCCCCGAAAAGGGGTCAGACCGTGTCTGCCAGAGTGTTCCACAGAAAGGGAGCACTGTTACAGAAGCATTAGTTATTTTGTTGTGAAGAGCTTATTTTCCAGCAGCAATGCCTGAACCAGCAAGCCAGCGCCTAAGAAGGGCTCCAAGAAAACCGTAACAAGTATCATTTCATAAAGAGTTAACTCTTTTTTTTCAGCTTTTAGAAACTATTGTCTAATCACCTCTGGAGCCAGACTGCTAATTGATAAGATGAACTTGTAAACTTGTTATCTTAAGTACTGTAATCCTATTGTGGCCTGTCAAAGGACAGTGCTCTCTATCTAAATGTGTGATGGGGGATTTTGTGCTTCCCCCCCTCTCCCCCTGGGAGTGCCCTGTGTGCATGTAACCTTAATAAAAAGCAGGCTGGGCATCCCAGTCCTGAGTTCTTGTTTGACCCTCAATCGCAGCGTTGACTCGTTTTTGTGGGCAGAAGGGTATCCTAGCGGTACTGCAGCTAAGGGAGATTATTCTATATTTGCGAGACTCATATAGAATACTATGGAAAGCAGCTTCTCCCCTCTTTAGCAATAGGGATCCAGGCTACTAAGCGGTCCATCTCTCAGCGAGACTAAGGGTAACCGTAACAAGACGTATGAGTGCTGCCAGCATTGCTGCAGAGGTTGAAGGGGTGGGGAGTCAGCCTGTCAGTGCTCAGACCAGACGCTGCACACTGCATCAAATTGGTCTGCATGGCTGTCGTCCCAGAAGGAAACCTCTTCTAAAGATGATGCACAAGAAAGCCTGCAAACAGTTTGCTCAAGCAGACTAAGGACATGGATTACTGGAACCATGTCCTGTGGTCCGATGAGACCAAGATAAACTTATTTGGTTCAGATGGTGTCAAGCGTGTGTGGTGACAACCAGGTGAGGAGTACAAAGACAAGTGTGTCTTGCCTACAGTCAAGCATGGTGGTGGGAGTGTCATGGTCTAGGCCTGCATGAGTGCTGCCAGCACTGGGGAGCTACAGTTCATTGAGGGAACCATGAATGCCAACAGATACTGTGACATACTGAAGCAGAACATGATCCCCTCCCTTCGGAGACTGGGCCATAGGGCAGTATTCCAACATGATAACAAACCCAAACACACCTCCAAGATGACCCCTGCCTTGATAAAGAAGCTGAGGCTAAAGGTGATGGACTGGCCAAGCTTGTCTCCAGACCTTAACCCTATTGAGCATCTGTGGGGCATCCTCAAACGGAAGGTGGGGGAATGCAAGGTCTCTAACATCCACCAGCTCCGTGATGTCGTCATGGAAGAGTGGAAGAGGACTCCAGTGTCAACCTGTGAAGCTCTGGTGAACTCCATGCCCAAGAAGGTTAAGGCAGTGCTGGAAAATAATGGTGGCCACACAAAATATTGACACTTTGGGCCCAATTTGGACATTTCCACTTAGGGGTATACTCAATTTTGTTGCCAACGGTTTAGACATTAATGGCTGTGCGTTGAGTTATTTTGAGGGGACAACAAATTTACACTGTTATACAGGCTGTGCACTCACTACTTTACATTGTAGCAAAGTGTCATTTATTCAGTGTTGCCGCATGAAAATATATAATAAAATATTTACAAAAATGTGGGGGTGTGCTCACTTTTGTGATATATATATATATATATATATATATATATATATATATACATATATATATATATATACATACAGTATCTCTACTGCCGTTATCATGTTGGAATACTGCCCTGTGGCCCAGTCTCCGAAAGGAGGGGATCATGCTCTGCTTCAGAGTGTCACAGTACATGTTGGCATTCATGGTTCCCTTATTGAACTGTAGCTTCCCAGTGCCAGCAGCACTCATGCAGGCCCAGACCATGACACTCCCACCACTATGCTTGACTGTAGGCAAGACACACTTATGTTTGTACTCTTCACCTGTTTGCGCCACACACGCTTGACACTATCTGAACCAAATAAGTTTATCTTGGTCTCATTGGACCACAGGACATGTTTCCAGTAATCCATATCCTAAGTCTGATTGTCTACAGCAAACTGTTTGAGGGCTTTCTTGTGCATAATCTTTAGAAGAGGCTTCCTTCTGGGACGACAGCCATGCAGACCAATTTGATGCAGTGTGCGGCGTATGGTCTGAGCACTGACAGGCTGACCCCCCACCCATTCAATCTCTGCAGCAATGCTGGCAGCACTCATACATATATTTCCCAAAGAAAACCTCTGGATATGACGCTGAGCATGTTCGCTCAACTTCTTTGGTCAACCATGGCAAGGCCTGTTCTGAGTGGAACTTGTCCTGAGAAACCGCTGTATGGTCTTGCCCACCTTGCTGCAGCGCAGTTTCAGGGTCTTGGCAATCTTCTTATAACCTAGACCATCTTTATGTAGAGCAAGATTCTTTTTTTCAGATCCTCAGAGAGTTCTTTGCCATGAGGTGCCATGTTGAACTTCCAGTGACCAGTATGGGAGATTGTGAGAGCGATAACACCAAATTTACCACGCCTGCTCCCCATTCACACCTGTGACCTTGTAACACTAACAAGTCACATGACACCGGGGAGGGAAAATGTCTAATTGGGCCCAATTTGGACATTTCCACTTAGTTGTGTACTCACTTTTGTTGCCAACGGTTTAGACATTAATGGCTGTGTGTCGAGTTATTTTGAGGGGACAGCAAATTCACACTGTTATACAGGCTGTACACTCACTACTTTACATAGTAGCAAAGTGTAATTTCTTCAGTGTTGTCACATGAAAAGATATAATAAAATATTTACAAAAATGTGAGGGGTGTACTCACTTTTGTGAGATACTGTATATATATATATATATATATATATATATATACATATACATACAAATTAAAAGATTTTTTTCTTCTATGTGACGAACAATATTTATAACTAACTTTTTCACTGGATATTTTCTCTTTTTCAGACCATTCTCTGTGAACCCTAGAGATGGTTGTGCGTGAAAATCCTAGTAGACCAGCAATTGAAATACTCAGACCAGCCCGTCTAGCACCAACAACCATGCCACGTTCAAAGTCACTTAAATCCCCTTTCTTTCCCATTCTGATGCTCGGTTTGAACTTCATCAAGTCATCTTCACTACGTCTAGGTGCCTAAATGCATTTAGTTGCTGCCATGTGATTGGCTGATTAGCAATTTGTGTTACCAAGCAATTGAACAGGTGTACCTAATAAAGTGACTGGTGTATATATATATATATATATATATATATATATATATATATATATATACGGCTAGATTACAAGTTTTTTTCCGTAATGGTGTGCGGTGCTAACGAGCCTTTTTTTCTCACCGCTCACTTAGGACAACGCTGGTATTACGAGTTTTCTGCAAGCCGGCGTTAGCCTCAGAAAAGTGAGCGTTGAGCAAAATTTAGCTCACATCTCACCTCAATACCAGCGTTGCTTAAGTCAGTAGTGAGCTGGCTAAACGTGCTCATGCACGAATTCCCCATAGGAAATAATGGGGCTGAGATGGCTGAAAAAATCCTAAAACCTGCAAAAAAGCAGCGTTCAGCTCCTAACGAAACCCCATTGTTTCCTATGGGGAAATGAAAGTTATTTTTACACCTAACACCCTAACATGAACCCCGAGTCTAAACACCCCTAATCTTACACTTATTAACCCCTAATCTGCCGCCCACGACATCACCGACACATACATGATATTATTAACCCCTTATCTGCCGCTCCGGACACCGCCGCCACCTACATTATACTTATAAACCCCTAATCTGATGCCCCCAACATCACCGAACCCTACATTTTATTAATTAACCCCTAATCTGCCCCCCCAATGTCGCCGCAACTATATTAAATTTATTAACTCCTAATCTTCCGCCGCCAACGTCGCCACCACTATAATAAATTTATTAACCCCTAAACCTAAGTCTAACCCTAACACCCCCCTAACTTAAATATAATTTAAATACATCTAAATAAATGTAATATAATTAACTAAATTATTCCTATTTAAAACTAAATACTTACCTGTAAAATAAACCCTAAGCTAGCTACAATATAACTAATAGTTACATTGTAGTTATTTTAGGTTTTCTTTTTATTTTACACGCAACTTTGTATATTTTTGTAACTAGGTAGAATAGTTATTAAATAGTTAATTACTATTTAATAACTTCATAGTTAAAATAAGTACAAATTTACCTGTAAAATAAACCCTAACCTAAGTTACAATTAAACCTAACACTACACTATAATTAAATTAATTACCTAAACTAACTACAATTAATTACAATTAAATTAAATAAACTAAATTACGAAAAAAACAAACACTAAATTACAGAAAATAAAAACCAAAAAACAAATTTTTAACTAATTACACCTAATCTAATCCCCCTAATAAAATAAAAAAGCCCCCCCAAAATAAAAAAAATTCCCTACCCTATACCAAATTACAAATAGCCCTTAAAAGGGCTTTTTGCGGGGCATTGCCCCAAAGTAATCAGCTCTTTTACCTGTAAAAAAATTACAATACCCCCCCAACATTAAAACCCACCACCCACACACCCAACCCTACTCTAAAACCCACCCAATCCCCCCTTAATAAAACCTAACACTACCCCCTTGAAGATCACCCTACCTTTAGACGTCTTCACCCAGCTGGGCACAAGTGGTCCTCCAGAGGGGCCAAAGTCTTCATCCTATCCGGGCAGAAGAGGACATCCAGACCGGCAGAAGTCTTCATCCAGGCGGCATCTGCTATCTTCTTCCATCCGGAGCGGAGCGGGTCCATCTTGAAGACATCCGACGCGGAGCATCCTCTTCCATACGACGGCGACTGAAGAATGAAGATTTAAGTGACGTCATCCAAGATGGCGTCCCTTCAATTCCGATTGACTGATAGAATCCTATCAGCCAATCGGATTTAAGGTAGGAAAATCATATTGGCTGATGCAATCAGCCAATAGAATTGAAGTTCAATCCTATTGGCTGATCCAATCAGTCAATAGGATTGAGCTTGCATTATATTGGCTGTTCCAATCAGCCAATAGAATGCAAGCTCAAGTCTATTGGCTGATTGCATCTTGGTTTAGGTTTAGGGTTAGACTTAGGTTTCTTAGGTTTAGGGGTTAATACATTTAATATGGTAGCGGCGACGTTGGGGGTGGCAGATTAGGGGTTAATAATTGTAGGTAGGTGTCTGCGATGTTAGGGATGGCAGATTAGTGGTTGATAAAATTTAACTAGTGTTTGCGAGGCAGGAGTGCGGCGGTTTAGGGGTTAATATATTTATTAAAGTGGCGGTGATGTCCGGTCGGCAGATTAGGGGTTACATTTTTTATTTAAGTGTTTGCGATGTGGGGGGGGGGCTCGGTTTAGGGGTTAATAGGTAGTTTATGGGTGTTAGTGTACTTTATAGCACTTTTGCTAAGAGTTTTATGTTACGGCGTTAGCCCATAAAACTCTTGTGACGAACCAAGGTTATCCAACCCTGCACCAGTCACTTATTTGGCACAGAAAGGGTTTTCAGCCCCCTTTTCTGTCACCTATAGCTCAAATGCTGCCACCAATTAAAATTTATTAAAGTGAAAATCTTAAGGAAAACCCCAGACTTAATAATGTTTTAGCCTGATGAAACAGCTTGTTTTAGCTGAGAAACGCGTCGCTTTTTAATAAAGATTTTTCCAGAAATACACTTGCTTTTTGGACACCTTTTATATCATTTGTATGCTGCTAACTCTTTGGCACCTGAGAGTTATCCTGCTTTTCACCTGGAGGGATCAGTCTACTGGGCGACTGTTTGGTTCCAGCTTGCAGTCTATGCACCTGCTGGTGCTTTGGATCTTGTAAGTAAGATTGCTCAGTTTACCACTCACTTGTCTAAACGTTACTGGGCTATGGTTTGCATATTTTGTGTTCACTCAGGAACCTGTTAATCACCACTACCAAGGACTACAACTGACCCATGAAGTACACCAGTGAGCTGGACCACTGAGAGGCTCCAGACTGCTTCAAAAGCACCAATGGGTGCGCCTCCTCTGTGAGTATTCAATTGCTACCTTGTGGATTTTATTATCTGGTTTCTGGCTATACTAGGCCATGTTTGGCGCCTCTGTGTTTTATCTTTTTTCAGAAACCCCAGACTTTACACATTAACTCTAGAAATACAATTTAGCAGAAAATAGCCTAAAATTATACAGTTCTAATATTCCAGTCTCTTTCAGTAAAGTGGTTCAATTATTAGACAAAGGCCAAACTTAATAAAGGAATTATTTATTATGCCAAAAATATTATGCACAATGCATTAATAATAAAAAGTTGTTACAAATAAAATTACACACGCAAACAGTGTTTTAAAATAAAAAGGAGAAAAACAGAATTGAATACTTTACTAGCTTCAAGATCTGCGCCAGGGGAATGGCAAGAAAATGATGGCTCCTTACTTCTGTACAGCAGCTCCCCTTGTAAGAATGACAATCTTATTGTTAAAAAATAAGATTCTTAAACCTACTTCTCAGAGATCATGTTGCTTAACCACACCCTCCTGGGCGGGCTAAGAAACCCCACTGTCTTTACAAACTTCAATAGACTAAATTTCTTGCCTGAATTTATACAATCCATTATCATTCCTGCTAGGTAAGAAATTTCTATATTTACATATTTAGAACCTCTTAGTTTTATTGGGAGAACCAGTTTGATATCAAATATGCCATAGGTTGTCATATTTACCTGCCGTTAAGGTTATAACACTTTTAACCCACATATGTACATAATATACCAATGTCCTGTCAGTGACCTGGTCAGTTTTTGTAATGAAGGGCCTGTTTTGCATCATGCATTCTATTGACAGCTTAAGCCATAAACTTTATCCTGTGTATCTCTGTGACTAAGAGCTTCAGTGATTTTATGACTCAATGCATACACACTAGCATTTGGTGGCTAGTTAGAGGGTTCTGGCACTTCAAAGAAAATACAAACACAATTCTTCTTGAAAACAAATAACTGTTTTGAGTGCAAGCTGCACAAAGTTAACTCCTTAGGAGCTGAATCCTGAGATATTTGTGACACCTCCCCCAATAAGAGACGCAAAAGGGGGTGGCTACGAGCCACTCCCGATGCGTATCAAAAGGAGCTTCCCCTTGCGGTGAGAACACCATTGCCAGACAGATTGCACCTAGCAGTTTTGGCAGCAGGATGTCCTCCTTTTAAAAGTGACACAGTAGTTGCTCTACCCAACCGATTGAATATATTGCAGGGCCCCTCCCATGCAGCCTCTAGTTTGTTCTGTCTCATGGGCGTGAGTACAAGAACATTATGGACCATCTCACACACTCCCTCTCTGGCAGTAAACTCCTGCAACTGTTTTTGTGTGAATATGGCATCTCTGGGTTTTGCAGGTACCTCCCCCAATAAGGTTGGCATCTTATCCCTGAACAACACATCATCCCCTGTTACAGAGGTGCCTGTGAAACCTAGTGTCTTGCTACCTATGGTGTGCTCTCTAAGCATATTGTGTGCTGTCAGTTGCTGCTTAACTACCATAGGCTCTTGCCCTCCCACTGGAGTAGAATTCCTGTACTCCTGCACTCTGTTATGGTTGGTAGGGGGTTGACTAACTGCCCCCCTTCTCCTCACTGTGGGTTCTAACTGCTGGGGACACTGATGCTGCACATCTATCAGTGTATTTGCTGAATGGCACGGTGGGGCTGTGTAAATACACTTCTCTGTACTCCTCCCCCTGTGCCTGCAGTCTGTGTCAGTCTCTGTCCCCTAGCCTGTGCAGTCTGTTTATAGGTCACAGCTGAGGTTACTGGGGTCTCTGTCACCCACAATCTTTCACACTCACTCTGGGGGTCCCTCAAAGAGTATCCTGTACCCTCCTCCCCCACACAGTCTGAAATCTGTGGCTTTGCTGCTTCTGTCCTAGAGTGGGCTAGTTTGCCCCCCTGCTCTCTCTCACAGTCAGTCTGCCACTTTGCATAATCACACAGAATCTGGTATCCTTTTGACACTGGTGCAGACAAGCACACATCTTCCTTCTGCCATTTATCCCAACTATTGTGTCTTTTCACAGGGTACAGAATTGTCCCTGGCAGAGACTGGCACACATCATCCAGCGGCCCAGTCACCCAGTCATTCTCTCCCCCGTCAATCTCACCTCCTTCTATAGAATACACTGATTCAATCACAGACAGACACGCACCCCTCATCTGCCTTCTCTCACAGACAAGCTCTTCCCGTACAGCTAAACTTGGTTCCGGCACAGACAGACCCACACAGTCTATCTGCCTTTCCCCCCCAACAGCTAACGGTAATTCTGCCGATACTGCTGGTTTAAGTACAGGAAGACACACACCGTCTGTCTGTCGTTCTCCCCAGTCAGTCTCTTCTCTCACAGATTCACCTCTCAGCACAGACACCCCCAGTTCAGGCACAGCCCTGCGCACACATGCACTCTGTCCTCCCTCCTGGTCATAATGTCTCTGAGCATTTTTACACACAGCCCTTTCCACATAAGGGTCTGCAACTAATGTCACTAGGTCACATGTAGCATTGTCAGGCACATAAAGAGATAACAATCTACCCAAATCAGTACCCAGTAAAACATCATTAGGAATATTTTCAGATACCCCCACATTTCTTAAACCTCTCCCCACTCCCCAATCAAGATATATATACGTGCCATAGGCACTGCAAGTTTCATTCCCCCAATCCCTTTAACTGCTAGAGTCTTTCCAGGGATAATGTTCTCAGAGTTCACTAGCTTTGGATGCACCATAGTCACTTCTGCACCTGTGTCCCTTAGCCCTAGGGTTACCTTATCTCCAACAGTCACAGGTTGCAAGTTCTCATGGTTGTTTTCCTCTGGACAGGTAACAAACAAAACAGATGCTGGTACTTCTGAGGGATTACTCCCTCCAGCTGATTGCCCCAAGTTAATCCTCTCTGGGCAGGTGGAGCTGATGTGGCCCACTTTGTTGCAAATAAAACATCTGCGGGTATCCCCCTGCCCAGATGCAGTACTCGCCCCTCCTTTCCCAGAGGGAGCAGACAAACTGGATAAAGGCACAGCAGGCTTCGTGAAGGGGGGTCGTGCAGCAGCTCCTTTACAGGTGGATCCCCCCTTAGAAAAGGATTTCCTCCCATTCTCTGGAGACCTGTTAGCTGTGTAAAAATCAGCCAGCTCGCCAGCTTCCAATGCTGTTATGGGCTTCCGATCTAAAACCCATTCTTGAACTCCGGCTGGGCACAGCTGCATAAATTGCTCCTTCACAATCAAATCTTCCAGCTCCTCCATAGTGGCAACTTTTAATCCTCTGACCCACTGTTTAAAGGCTGTCCTCAAGTTTCCAACAGCTGTTATATAGCTCTCTGACACACCTTTCTGCAGGGAACGGAATTTCTTTCTGTAAACTTCAGGAATAAGATTGTATCTCCTCTGCAGGGCAGCTTTAATGGAATCATAGTCCTGATCAAACTCTGGGGGTAGTTCAGCAAACGCCTCCAGTGCAGGACCTTTCAGGCCAGGGGTAAGGTACTTGGCCCACTGCTCCCTTGGCAACTGGAACTGTCTGCAAACTTTCTCAAAGCTACACAGGAATAGATCCACATCTCCATCTTTCTCCAGGGTGGGAAAGTTCTCTGCACGCACTCTGGGAGCAGGTAGGTCTCTAGGTTCACCAACAACAGGTGAGACCATCCCTCTCTCCAACCGTGCAAGCTGTAGCTGATACTCTCTCTCTGCCTGTCGTTCAGCAGCCTGTCTCTCAGCTGCCAGAGACGCCTGTCTCTCAGCCACAGCAGCTTGTCGTTCAGCAGCCTGTCTTTCATAAAACTTTGTAATCAGTTCCATGCGCAAACTTGCATCCACTGAGCCCATATGTTTAAGAACAGTTTGCAAATAACAGTCCAAGGGATCCCCAGATTCTGATGAATCGCTGCCCCCAGCTGCAGACATCTCTCCTGAGACCTCAACTTGTGTGATTTGGCTGTTATCATATTCAACAAGAGCTTGTATTAGTAAATCTTTGTTCTTTGAACGTGTTGGAATATCCCGCTCCTGGCATAGGAGTATAAGTGCCTCTTTAGATCGCTGCTCGTATGCCTCCATAGCAAAAATAAAATAGAAAAGAACAACAGAGAATAGGGAAGGGGACTGTTTGCAATGTGTCACTATATAATGCACTGAGTTTTAGCCTTTGGAAATTGTAAGAAACAATCTCTTTTAGTACCGGGATTTCCACACTAGCAAATCCACAAGCACTAAAATCTAATAATAAAAAAAATTATCTACACCGCTGTCCACCAATTTGTGACGAACCAAGGTTATCCAACCCTGCACCAGTCACTTATTTGGCACAGAAAGGGTTTTCAGCCCCCTTTTCTGTCACCTATAGCTCAAATGCTGCCACAACTTAAAATTTATTAAAGGGAAAATCTTAAGGAAAACCCCAGACTTTACACATTAACTCTAGAAATACAATTTAGCAGAAAATAACCTAAAATTATACAGTTCTAATATTCCAGTCTCTTTCAGTAAAGTGGTTCAATTATTAGACAAAGGCCAAACTTAATAAAGGAATTATTTATTATGTCAAAAATATTATGCACAATGCATTAATAATAAAAAGTTGTTACAAATAAAATTACACACGCAAACAGTGTTTTAAAATAAAAAGGAGAAAAACAGAATTGAATACTTTACTAGCTTCAAGATCTGCACCAGGGGAATGGCAAGAAAATAATGGCTCCTTACTTCTGTACAGCAGCTCCCCTTGTAAGAATGACAATCTTATTGTTAAAAAATAAGATTCTTAAACCTACTTCTCAGAGATCATGTTGCTTAACCACACCCTCCTGGGCGGGCTAAGAAACCCCACTGTCTTTACAAACTTCAATAGACTAAATTTCTTGCCTGAATTTATACAATCCATTATCATTCCTGCTAGGTAAGAAATTTCTATATTTACATATTTAGAACCTCTTAGTTTTATTGGGAGAACCAGTTTGATATCAAATATGCCATAGGTTGTCATATTTACCTGCCGTTAAGGTTATAACACTTTTAACCCACATATGTACATAATATACCAATGTCCTGTCAGTGACCTGGTCAGTTTTTGTAATGAAGGGCCTGTTTTGCATCATGCATTCTATTGACAGCTTAAGCCATAAACTTTATCCTGTGTATCTCTATGACTAAGAGCTTCAGTGATTTTATGACTCAATGCATACACACTAGCATTTGGTGGCTAGTTAGAGGGTTCTGGCACTTCAAAGAAAATACAAACACAATTCTTCTTGAAAACAAATAACTGTTTTGAGTGCAAGCTGCACAAAGTTAACTCCTTAGGAGCTGAATCCTGAGATATTTGTGACACTCTTAACTACTGACTTTTAAATGCGGTAGGAGTCTTGACAAGAGAGGGTCTACCTCTCACTTTTTCCAGCGATCGTAATACCCGCATTAGGAAAATCCTATAGAAAAGCTAGGATACGCAATTGACATAAGGGGATTTGCAGTATGCTAAAATCGGGGAAAAAAGTGAGCGGTACACCTGTACCTGCCTGACTCGTAATACCAGCGCGCATTAAAAAGCAGCGTTGGGACCCAACGCTGCTTTTTAAGGCTAACCCAAGACTCGTAATCTAGGCGATAGTTAGTAATATCTGTAAATAATAATGTGTCCTTTTACCGTAAAAAAAAAATCAATAAATAAAAAATGAGAGAAGGCAAAAGAATCTTTATGTTGAGCAGACAAGTAGGTGAAAAATCCTGACTATTCCTCTAGAGCGCCCCGGAATGTTTCTGGTGACACCTTTCTTCTATTCAGAGAGACTACTTTACTGTAACAGACATGCAAATATTTTACAGTTAGTCATTTATATAATCATTTATATAATATATATATATATATATATATATCTATATATATATCTGTGTTGCTGTTGTTATTGTTTTTCCACATTACTAGTGGCTCTCTTTTTTGATGTACAAGACATCTCGTGTTGGGCGCCTCACGCAGCTTCAGATTTTAAAAGGGAGGAGCACCCACTAATGAAAGGTTTGTAAAGATAGGTGTAACAATGCCCAATGGATTTCGAACACCATCTTGCTTTTGCAATGAAGTCCCTCGGCAGCCTCACAAATATCTATGAATTACCACCATTGTGATTTATGTTAGTAGGCAGAACATTTTTGAATGTATTATTTTTATATATATCAGATAAAGATCTGTGTAAGTATTTTCCCACAAAGCTCTTTGTAAAACTGCACATCTAAGTGTGAAATCGATGTCACATCAATTACAGTAGGTGCTGACTTGTACATAGTACAAGAAAACTGCATTGTGCGTCATTAAGAGTGAGAGAATGAACTATTACTGTGAAGCTGTTGCAGTGCTGGGAATGACACATTATATAGCACTGCAGGCTTTTCTCAAGCTATATTTAGTGCGTCTCTGCAGATTTGGATCTTACCCTGAATGTCAGGGTTCAGAAAATTGCTGTCAAATTAAAATAACAGTAATCATTCTCCTGTGAATGCAATCATTTATTCCTTACTGTTTACACATTAAAAATAGAGCACTAGAATTAGCAATCATGTTATATAGCTTTTTTGAATTAAGGGAACTGTTAATGGGGCAATCAGGATTGCTTTTTTGAGTGAAACAGTAAATAGTTAATAAAAATGGCATTTTCATACATATTACCCTGTATTCATCTTAAGAAAAATACCATTTCATTTGAGGAGGACTGCAGATTAAGCAAAAGGCAGTGGAGGGAAAAACTATAAATTAATTTACCCTGCATGTTTCAGCAGCTAAAGAACAAATTAGTTGTAAGAGGTTAGAGGTGCAAAAGAATGGACTTAGCTTTCAAGGACTTCCATTGCTAGGTGACTTATTTTTCTGGCATCTCAGCAAATAGTAGTTTGACATTTGGAAATGAAAATGCATTAATGCGATGCAGATATGCTTTCCAGATTGGAAAACTTCTGAGTTACATGTAAATAAATATATTTATAATAGAGCTGTCTATCTATCTATCTATCTATCTATCTATCTATCTATCTATCTATCTATCTGTCTGTCTGTCTGTCTGTCTGTCTGTCTATCTATCTATCTATCTGTCTGTCTGTCTGTCTGTCTGTCTATCAATGTATTTATAATGCATCTATCTATCTATCTATCTATCTATCTATCTATCTATCTATCTATCTATCTATCTGTCTGTCTGTCTGTCTGTTTATCCATCTATTTATAATCTATCTCTATCTATGTATCTGTCTGTCTATCCATCCATCTTTATACCTATCTGTCTGTTTATCTATTTATAATGTATCTATCTATTTATAATGTATCTATCTATTATTATTATTATCAGGTATTTATAAAGCACCAGCAGATTACGTAGCGCTATACAAGAATTAATGGAACATTACAGGGATGCATTAAATACACAAACAAGTACAATATTGGGGTACATTACAGTTGTAGGTGAAATAATTGAGTTATACAAAAGGAGAGGAATGCCCTGCCCTTGAGCACAATCAGTAGTAGGAATTGTAGTGGTAGTAAGTGCGCTAAAAGAAAGCTAAAGGTATCCAAATGTTGAGCAAATATTGAGTGTATTCAGTATATATATAAAGGAGTTAAAAAATATATATAACAATGTGCAAAGTGTAATGCGTGTATTAGGATTCTGCAGTCCTATTAACAAAAAGAGAGGGGGTGAGGGGGGGAATTGAGATGATCTATACAAAAATAACAGTGTCCGTGAAAAAATGTGGTGGTAATTAGATATCTTATTTAAGGAGGATGATAGTAAAGCGTTCTATCAGTAGTGTACTAATGATAAAAAATAAAGTCAAAATATGTGACAATTAACAGTGTGATCATATATTTATGTAATACTAAAAAGTGATATATAATACTATCAGGTAAAATGTTAGTGTGTGTTAAAAAGAAACAATGCGTTAAGCTTTAGTGGAAAAAATTGGATACAAAATTGTGAGGAAGACTTAAATATATCTAAAAAATTCCCTTGCAGCCTAAATCATATATCAAAAATATTTTATTATACACAATCGCAATCAAATTGGAACTTAAAACAAAGGGACGTCTCCCCAGATATAAAAATAATAAAATCAGAATTTAAGCAAGTTGAAATTCCATACTAGATACTTAGTAAGCAAACTTAGCTGAGGAAATGTGTTAATAATCCACTGTATTATGCAGAGAGAAACAGTCTCTTATAACATCAAAACCTTTTGTAACTTTTCGTTGCTTTATAAATAGGTTTTACTGACCAAGTTCAAGGTTTAGGCAATGTGTAGACTTCTTATAGCACAATACAGTCATTAAGCTTTATTGATCTTAATGCTTTAAGATTCTTTCTACTTACTTCACCACTCGTGTGGCACCGATATCCTCTGTTCAGCTCCAAGTTTCCAAACTGAGTCAGTGCGCCGCGTGTGTCTCGGCGTCTGACGTCATCGGCAAACTTCAACTGCTGTTACCGTGATAATCGGCTTTCTGGATATTGGAATCACAGGTTGTTTTGGAGATAATCACTCTTTGTATTTCAAACAGAGGTAATTCCCTGCACTTAGTGCTAATTGCACGCAGGAAAAAAGGAGGATGTTGAAGAATGTAATTATGTAGATAACCCGGGTTAAATAGGTAAAGTTGAGAAAATCCTTAGATGTAGAATGTCCTCATTCAAGTAGTATTATGTCAGATAACACAGCCACTCAGATCAACGCGTTTCGCTCGCCAGGGAGCTTTTTCAAGATAGATGTGACTGGTCAGGTGTATCCTTATAAAGGTGTCAGAAAACCCTCATTGGTGGTTTCTTGATTGATGTGTTTAAGGTGGAATCATAAAAATACCATGTATCTGTGTTTTTGCAGTATATGTCCCAACTAATTAAGGTGGAATAATCTCTTCATATTCATTCTCAGCTTAAAGAGGAATATCTTTTTAGCTTAATATCTTGCTTACTTAAGAAAGCTGCTTTATAGGTACTACTGCAATCAATTCATAATATTCTAAAATAAGTGATATGCATAAAATAATTAATATTCATAAAATTTGTCTAACAGACATCTAAAAAATTTTTTAGGATATTTTATAGAATAATTAATATTCGCAAAATTTGTCTAACAAACATCTGAAACATTTAAAAAAAAATGTAATATATATATTAGATGGCCATAAAACTTGAATCTTGTAATCTAAAGGTTTTTATAAGACAGAGGAAATATATATGTACATCCTACATTACTGGAAATTCCAAAACGAATTTTGTCGGGTTGATTATGACCATAGAGCTTAAACAGTGTAAAAATTGCAATATAAAATCACCATTAATCAAACAGAAAGGGTGAGAGATCTAGTTCCGAGTTTAAACCTTTTTTGGTATAGAGTATCGTATTTATAAATTAGCTCTGCTTCTTTTATCAGTAATTTCTTCTCTATACTGCCACCTCTCCAATGATTATGTACTTTTTGTACACCCCAATATTTTAGATCTTTAATTTTACCTTTATGGACTGATTTAAAGTGTTTGTATACAGGGAGTGCAGAATTATTAGACAAGTTGTATTTTTGAGGATTAATTTTATTATTGAACAACAACCATGTTCTCAATGAACCCAAAAAACTCATTAATATCCAAGCTGAATATTTTTGGAAGTAGTTTTTAGTTTGTTTTTAGTTTTAGCTATTTTAGGGGGATATCTGTGTGTGCAGGTGACTATTACTGTGCATAATTATTAGGCAACTTAACAAAAAACAAATATATACCCATTTCAATTATTTATTTTTACCAGTGAAACCAATATAACATCTCAACATTCACAAATATACATTTCTGACATTCAAAAACAAAACAAAAACAAATCAGTGACCAATATAGCCACCTTTCTTTGCAAGGACACTCAAAAGGCTGCCATCCATGGATTCTGTCAGTGTTTTGATCTGTTCACCATCAACATTGCGTGCAGCAGCAACCACAGCCTCCCAGACACTGTTCAGAGAGGTGTACTGTTTTCCCTCCTTGTAAATCTCACATTTGATGATGGACCACAGGTTCTCAATGGGGTTCAGATCAGGTGAACAAGGAGGCCATGTCATTAGATTTTCTTCTTTTATACCCTTTCTTGCCAGCCACGCTGTGGAGTACTTGGACGCGTGTGATGGAGCATTGTCCTGCATGAAAATCATGTTTTTCTTGAAGGATGCAGACTTCTTCCTGTACCACTGCTTGAAGAAGGTGTCTTCCAGAAACTGGCAGTAGGACTGGGAGTTGAGCTTGACTCCATCCTCAACCCGAAAAGGCCCCACAAGCTCATCTTTGATGATACCAGCCCAAACCAGTACTCCACCTCCACCTTGCTGGCGTCTGAGTCGGACTGGAGCTCTCTGCCCTTTACCAATCCAGCCACGGGCCCATCCATCTGGCCCATCAAGACTCACTCTCATTTCATCAGTCCATAAAACCTTAGAAAAATCAGTCTTGAGATATTTCTTGGCCCAGTCTTGACGTTTCAGCTTGTGTGTCTTGTTCAGTGGTGGTCGTCTTTCAGCCTTTCTTACCTTGGCCATGTCTCTGAGTATTGCACACCTTGTGCTTTTGGGCACTCCAGTGATGTTGCAGCTCTGAAATATGGCCAAACTGGTGGCAAGTGGCATCTTGGCAGCTGCACGCTTGACTTTTCTCAGTTCATGGGCAGCTATTTTGCGCCTTGGTTTTTCCACACGCTTCTTGCGACCCTGTTGACTATTTTGAATGAAACGCTTGATTGTTCGATGATCACGCTTCAGAAGCTTTGCAATTTTAAGAGTGCTGCATCCCTCTGCAAGATATCTCACTATTTTTGACTTTTCTGAGCCTGTCAAGTCCTTCTTTTGACCCATTTTGCCAAAGGAAAGGAAGTTGCCTAATAATTATGCACACCTGATATAGGGTGTTGATGTCATTAGACCACACCCCTTCTCATTACAGAGATGCACATCACCTAATATGCTTAATTGGTAGTAGGCTTTCGAGCCTATACAGCTTGGAGTAAGACAACATGCATAAAGAGGAGGATGTGGTCAAAATACTCATTTGCCTAATAATTCTGCACTCCCTGTAGATGAGTATCATCTCTACCATTCTTTATGTTGCCAATATGCTCTCTTATTCGGTCTCTGACCCAACAAATTAAAAAATATCAGAATTAATAATATAGAGAAACCCTTCACAATTAAAGACACCATAAGATGTACCAATAAAAATATAATCTATGTTCTTAAGTGCTCTTGTAACCTTTTTTATTTTGGGGAAACCAAAAGAATGGTCAGAGACCGAATAAGAGAGCATATTGGCAACATAAAGAATGGTAGAGATGATACTCATCTATACAAACACTTTAAATCAGTCCATAAAGTTAAAATTAAAGATCTAAAATATTGGGGTGTACAAAAAGTACATAATCATTGGAGAGGTGGCAGTATAGAGAAGAAATTACTGATTAAAGAAGTAGAGCTAATTTATAAATACAATACTCTATACCCAAAAGGTTTAAACTCGGAACTAGATCTCTCACCCTTTCTGTTTGATTAATGGGGATTTTATATTGCAATTTTTACACTGTTTAAGCTCTATGGTCATAATCAACCCGACAAAATTCCTTTTGGAATTTCCAGTAATGTAGGATGTACATATATATTTCCTCTGTCTTATAAAAACCTTTAGATTACAAGATTCAAGTTTTATGGCCATCTAATATATATATTAAAAAAATTTAAAAAAATGTTTCAGATGTTTGTTAGACAAATTTTGCGAATATTAATTATTCTATAAAATATCCTAAAAAATGTTTTAGATGTCTTTTAGACAAATTTTATGAATATTAATTATTTTATGAATATCACTTATTTTAGAATATTATGAATTGATTGCAGTAGTACCTATAAAGCAGCTTTCTTAAGTAAGCAAGATATTAAGCTAAAAAGATATTCCTCTTTAAGCTGAGAATGAATATGAAGAGATTATTCCACCTTAATTAGTTGGGACATATACGGCAAAAACACAGATACATGGTATTTTTTATGATTCCACCTTAAACACATCAATCAAGAAACCACCAATGAGGGTTTTCTGACACCTTTATAAGGATACACCTGACCAGTCACATCTATCTTGAAAAAGCTCCCTGGCGAGCGAAACGCGTTGATCTGAGTGGCTGTGTTATCTGACATAATACTACTTGAATGAGGACATTCTACATCTAAGGATTTTCTCAACTTTACCTATTTAACCCGGGTTATCTACATAATTACATTCTTCAACATCCTCCTTTTTTCCTGCGTGCAATTAGCACTAAGTGCAGGGAATTACCTCTGTTTGAAATACAAAGAGTGATTATCTCCAAAACAACCTGTGATTCCAATATCCAGAAAGCCGATTATCACGGTAACAGCAGTTGAAGTTTGCCGATGACGTCAGACGCCGAGACACACGCGGCGCACTGACTCAGTTTGGAAACTTGGAGCTGAACAGAGGATATCGGTGCCACACGAGTGGTGAAGTAAGTAGAAAGAATCTTAAAGCATTAAGATCAATAAAGCTTAATGACTGTATTGTGCTATAAGAAGTCTACACATTGCCTAAACCTTGAACTTGGTCAGTAAAACCTATTTATAAAGCAACGAAAAGTTACAAAAGGTTTTGATGTTATAAGAGACTGTTTCTCTCTACATAATACAGTGGATTATTAAAACATTTCCTCAGCTAAGTTTGTTACTAAGTATCTAGTATGGAATTTCAACTTGCTTAAATTCTGATTTTATTATTTTTATATCTGGGGAGACGTCCCTTTGTTTTAAGTTCCAATTTGATTGCCATTGTGTATAATAAAATATTTTTGATATATGATTTAGGCTGCAAGGGAATTTTTTAGATATATTTAAGTCTTCCTCACAATTTTGTATCCAGTTTATTCCACTAAAGTTTAACGCATTGTTTCTTTTTAACACACACTAACATTTTACCTGATAGTATTATATATCACTTTTTAGTATTACATAAATATATGATCACACTGTTAATTGTCACATATTTTGACTTTATTTTTTATCATTAGTACACTACTGATAGAACGCTTTACTATCATCCTCCTTAAATAAGATATCTAATTACCACCACATTTTTTCACGGACACTGTTATTTTTGTATAGATCATCTCAATTCCCCCCCTCACCCCCTCTCTTTTTGTTAATAGGACTGCAGAATCCTAATACACGCATTACACATTGCACATTGTTATATATATTTTTTTAACTCCTTTATATATATACTGAATACACTCAATATTTGCTCAACATTTGGATACCTTTAGCTTTCTTTTAGCGCACTTACTACCACTACAATTCCTACCACATTTGAAAAGACAGAAGGATCTTTTCTCCCTTGTAAGTTGTGTGGTATCCCCTTTATTAACCAGCGCTCTGCTTAAACACTTTTTTAACACAATCAGTAGTAGTTCACTTTAAATACAAAGTGGCCTACAGGTAGAGAGGCTCTCAAGCTTACAATCTAAATCTATCTATCTATCTATCTATCTATCATTATTTATATATCAGAATAATTCAATGAAAACATAAAGCTTAAGAAAATCAAGAAAATACATAAAGTTTTGAGAGCTGTGTAATATTGAGTGTCATATTTACTCTCCACCCTAGCCATTCAGTATAGCCCCTTTACTCTGACCATAAAATGCTGTGCTGCACAAGCTCCACCCACAAAACAGTCTTATTCCTCCTAACCACTTTTTCTGCAGCTGCACAGTTGTCCTTGACTTAGCTTCAAAATCCTGAATACTATCTGAGAAATGTTGTTATTTTTTTATGAACATGTGACTTATAAAACCCCATTTGAAATGTAGTGTGTTTCTAACTCACTTAGAAGTATTTTTGCAGCATCCTTGCATTTGCAAAACTCTTGGTGAAATAAAATGTATTCAGATTGTTTTGATAACATTTCTTGTACAGAAGACCTGTTTGAGATACTTAGGTATGCTCTGTGTGCCTGCTGTGATGTGATATTGGATAAGCTTTTATACAGCCTCATCTGGCTGCAGGCGGAGAAAAGTTGTTGCAAAATTTACACATTTTCTGTTCCTTCGAGCATGACAGTGATCTAGACTAAATAAAAGAAGTTAGTGAACCTTGTGCAGGGCAATATGAGGGCTTCTTTGTTACTTATGAGATATATATTTTGGTTTAGCCTTAGAGGCTGTGTTTTTGGTGAGTCACAGTACTATAATTTGGGTATTGACAGTATAATACAAAGAAAACAATTAAAAATAAGAAATAGTTCTGTATATTGCTCAATTGACATCTCATATGATAGTAAGCAAGTATAGCATTGGTCTCCACTAGCCAAATACTTTGGTACTTAGGTTACAACCTCCGATTCTTATAGTATGATTCAGTTTTTAGCTGTTCATGAATATCTACAAGCAGCTTTCTATTCTGTGGCAGTAGGGATGTTTTTTGCGGCATTGGGCTTAGACCAGCAATTTACTGTCATACACCTGAGTACAAAGTGTCTCAGATCATCTCATAGCAGGCTGCTTCTCATCCGCCTAAAATAGATACATTCAGGCACTCAGCAATAAATCTATAACGTAGAAAAAACTATCATGAAAGGCCAGGGAATTACAGGCTGCTTTTAAAATAAATCTAGAGCTAGACTGAAAGTACAAAAGGACATTTCTCTGTGACACGATGGCACTAATTATTTTATAAATTATTTCTCAACTCATCATTTACAAGTCTGTGATGTCTTTCAGCTGTTCCCTTGGTTCAGACAGAGATGTGGTCTGAATTCTTAACTTTATTTAAAATGCATGTGCCCAAACAAAGCACAAACGTGTCTAGACACTGACTTCCTTCATGTGCAAGGTGCAATTCTTTTCATAGGATACAACACCACAGTTAACTGTCTGGAAAAAAGGGATGTATTGACACAGTCTTCATAGCTAGTAAGCACTGGTTCATGATGCAGCAAAGGCACACCACTGCTATTCATATGCCATAATTAAGTCTCTGTTTGGTCCACAGATATTGCCCCAAAGGCTTTTTTTTTCTGAAAGGGATACTTTTTGTATTTATAATTTTCCTATGTAACAGACATGAAGGCATATAATATTTTCCCAACATGATAATTCAGTTATGCAGTAATTAGCAACTGATAAATGACGATATAACCAAGTTTAATTTGATCAATATGCAAATTAGTCAGCAGCCTTGTGCGCTTTACTAATAAAGGGCACCTCGGAATAGCTGTGACATACAGCTCTATCAAAATAAAGCCTAATACCTTCTATTCTAAATCAAGCAAACTACCAAAAATGACAGGAGTATATTGTCTCACATGACACTCTGCCAGTCACATGTACTGTTGCAGTAAACGCTTTTCAAGGAACTACCAAACATAATGTAAGTGTACTGGGTGAAAATGCTCTTTAAAAAAACAAACAAAAGAAGTGGATTTGTCACACCTGGGCTAATTTGTGCCAAAACACTCCCCATCTGCTTGCTGGCAAACTTCCTTTTAAGCAATGGGGAAAGCCAATACAGTGACACAAAAAAAGTATTTCCATGTGATTTATGGCACTGATTCTTCATCTGAGCACCTTGCAACAACAATTCAACGTAACGGAAGCCTAAAAAGGAGCAATTTCACATCAAATAAATATACGTTTATAAGAAATATGATGAAATGACAAGCTACAAACCTTCTTGTAGTTTACAAACATCACATCAGTTCCCATGAATTACAGGAATCCTTATGCTATTGCATTTCTTTTTACATAAACATTTAAGTAGGTTGTTGGCTTGAAGCATATCGCAAATTGTAAGCAAATACACTTAACATATGCAGTGTATCTTTTTGATAACACAACTGTATACACCTTTGTTGATCTACTTTTGAACATACTAAAGATACATTTGTTCATATTGTGATTGGTAGCTTATTACATGCAGTTATTTGATTGCTGTAATAGGCTCCATTCCCAGCCATCTAATGTCCCATGGTAAGTAGCTTGCTAGGTTTTTTTATCACAAGGTTTTCAAATGCATTTGTGGTAGGAAAGGACCCTTTCTACCTTATATGAGGACAAGAGAACTGTATTGTAATTAATCAGCGCTACGGAATTTGGCGGCGCTATACAAATAAATGATAATAATAATAATCAGAAACCACTTTGCCAACAGCCTTTTGTAGAACATTTCTATTTTTAAGATTCTATACCATGCCATGTTGAAAACAATTTTTTTGCTGTTTATATATGAACTAGGCGATAATCGCGCCCAGAGGGAAGTCTATTTTAAAAAAAATACAAACCCCAAAGCTAATATTACAAAAAATAAAAAATTTAAATTTACAGAAAAAAATAAACAAAGCTATCCAAAATAAAAAATGTAAACCTAAACTAATACCCCTATAAAAATAAAAATTCACACCCAAAATAAAACACCTCTTAATCTAATACTAAACTACCAATAGAACTTAAAATAGCTTTTGCAGGGCATTGTCCTAAGTTAAACAGCTCTTTTACCTAAAAAAATACAAATTACCGCCTAACAGTAAAACCCTCAACCCAACCAACCCCCCAAAATAAAAAAAACTAAGTCTAAAAAAACCTAAGCTGCCCATTGCCCCTAAAGGGGCATTTGTATCAGCATTGCCCTTAAAAGGGCATTCAGCTCTTTTACTGCCCTTAAAAGGGCAATCAGCTCTTTTACAACTCAAAAAACCCTAATCTAAAAAAAAGCCACCCCAAAAAATAAAAAAAAGCCTAAGACTAAGCCCCAAATAGGTACTCCCCGTTCCTGAAATCCGGCGGAGAAGGTCTTTTTCCAGTCGGCTCCATCATCTTCTATTTTCATCCAGAGAGAAGGCAGTGCAGAGCGGTCTACCCCAATGTGCGGATCCAGAGCGGCGGTCCTCAGCGGCTCAATAGGAATGTAAGGTACCCCAATATAAATGGGGTACCTTGCATTCAATCTTCAGTGTGCGGCAGGCGATCGCATGAAGAGGAGCCTCCACGCTGCTGAGGACCGCCACTGAGAACCTCCGCTAAGGACAGCCACTGAGGATCCGCGCATCAGGGAAGTCAGCTCCGCACCGCCTTCACTCTGGATGAAGATAGAAGATGATGGAGCCACCTGGAAAAAGACCTTCTCCGCTGGACTTCAGGAACGGTGAGTACCTATTTGGGGCTTAGTCTTAGGCATTTGATTTTGGGGGGTGGCTTTTTTTTTAGATTAGGGTTTTTTGGGCTGTAAAAGAGCTGATTGCCCTTTTAGAAGCAGTAAAAGAGCTGAATGCCCTTTTCAGGGCAATGCCCATACAAAGGCCCCTTTAAGGTCAATGGGTAGTTTAGATTTTTTTAGTGTTAGTTTTTTATTTTGGGGGGTTTGGTGGGTGGAGGGGTTTTACTGTTAGGGGGGACTTAGTATTTTTTACATGTAAAAGAGCTGTTTAACTTAGGGCAATGCCCTATAAAAGGCCATTTTCAGGGCTATTGGTAGTTTAGTTTAGATTAGGGGGTGTTTTTATTTTGAGGGGCTTTTTATTTTCATATGGATTAGGTTTCATTTTTTTATTTTTGATAATTTTGTTTATTTTTTTCTGTAATTTTTAATTTTTTTTAATTTTAGATGAATTTTATGTAATTGGGGTTAATTTAGGGGGTGTTAGATTAGGGGGCTTAGTAATTAAATTGGTTATTTGCGTTGTGGGGGGTTGGCGGTTTAGGAGTTAGTAGGTTAATTAGGTTTATTGCGATATGGGGGTTTGGCGGTTTAGGGGTTAATAGGTTAATTAGGTTTATTGCGATGTGGGGGTTGGCGGTTTAGGGGTTTATATTTTAATTATGTTATTTTCTTTGTTTAATTTTCAGATTAGAGGTTAATTACTTTATTATTTTGCGATGTGGGAGTTGGCGGTTTAGGTGTTTGTTAATACTTTGTGTGGGTCGGATGGTTAGGTTTTTTTTTTTTAATTTTGTGCGGGCGGTTAGGTTTTTTTTATTATTTTATGTGGGCGGTTATGTGTTTATTTGTTATTTCGTGCGGGCAGTTACATGTTTTTTCGTTTATATTTCCTGCAGGCGGTTGCATGTTTTTTTCTAAATGCTTCGTTTGCCTACGCTGCATCCAGGTAGATTCCGAAAATGGGAGGGTGATGAAAGAATCCACCTACCAGGTGGATTCTTTTGGCTGTGCGCACAGCCAACATTCCTTTGAGGATACGTGCACAACTGACGACGGCAACAAAATATGTGTATGTGTGTTTATACAGTATATGTGTACATATGTATATATATATATATATATATATATATACAGTATCTCACAAAAGTGAGTACACCCCTCACATTTTTGTAAATATTTTATTATATATTTTCATGTGGCAACACTGAAGAAATGACACTTTGTTAAAATGTAAAGTAGTGAGTGTACAGCCTGTATAACAGTGTAAATTTGCTGTCCCCTCAAAATAACTCAACACACATTCATTAATGTATAAACCGTTGGCAACAAAAGTGAGTACACCCCTAAGTGGAAAAGTCCAAATTGGGCCCAAAGTGTCAATATTTTGTGTGGCCACCATTTATTTGCAGCACTGCCTTAACCCTCTTGGGCATGGAGTTTACCAGAGCCTCACAGGTTGCCACTGGAGTCTTCTTCCACTCCTCCATGACGACATCACGGAGCGCTTCCCCACCTTCCATTTGAGGATGCCCCAAAGATGCTTAATAGGGTTTAGGTCTAGAGACATGCTTGGTCAGTCCATCGCCTTTACCCTCAGCTTCTTTAGCAAGGCAGTGGTCTTGGAGGTATGTTTGGGGTCGTTATCATGTTGGAATACTGCCCTGTGGCCCAGTCTCCAAAGGGAGGGGATCATGCTCTGCTTCAGTATGTCACAGTACATGTTGGCATACATGGTTCCCTTAATGAACTGTAGCTTCCCAGTGCTGGCAGTAGTCATGCAGGCCCAGACCATGACACTCCCACCACCATGCTTGACTGTAGGCAAGACACACTTGTCTTTGTACTCCTCACCTGGTTGCCGCCACACACGCTTGACACCATCTTAACCAAATAGGTTCCTGTAGTCCATGTCCTTAGTCTGCTTGTCTTCAGCAAACTGTTTGCAGGCTTTCTTGCGCATCATCTTTAGAAGAGGCTTCCCTCTGGGACAAAAGCCATGCAGACTAATTTGATGCAGTATGCAGCGTATGATCGAATCGCTGACAGGCTGACCCCCACCCCTCCAACCTCTGCAGCAATGCTGGCAGCACTCATACTTCTATTTCCCAAAGACAACCTCTGGATATGATGCTGAGCAGGTGCACTCAACCTCTTTGGTCGACCATGGCGAGGCCTGTTCTGAGTGGGACCTGTCCTGTAAAACCGCTGTATGGTCTTGCCCACCATGCTGCAGCTCAGTTTCAGGGTCTTGGCAATCTTCTTATAGCCTAGGCCATCTTTATGTAGAGGAACAATTCTTTTTTTCAAATTCTCAGAGAGTTCTTTGCCATTAGGTGCCATGTTGAACTTCCAGTGACCAGTATGAGAGAGTGTGAGAGCGATAACACCAAATTTAACACACCTGCTCCCCATTTACACCTGAGACCTTGTAACACTAACGAGTCACATGACACCGGGGAGGGAAAATAGCTAATTGGGTCCAATTTGGACATTTCTATTTAGGGGTGTACTCACTTTTGTTGCTAACGGTTTAGACATTAAGGGCTGTGTGGTGAGTTATTTTAAGGGGACAGCAAATTTACATTGTTATACAGGCTGTATACTCACTACTTTACATTGTAGCAAAGTGTCATTTCTTCAGTGTTGTCAAATGAAAAGATATAATAAAATATTTACAAAAATGTGAGGGGTGTACTCATTTTTGTGAGATACAGTATATAGATAGATAGATATGTGTGTTTATATGTGTATATACAGTATATCTATGTGCACACATACATACATACACACACACACATATATATATATGTTACAGTTAAAGTGCAGAAACAGTTAATGTGCACATTACCTAGCTAATCTGCAGATTAACTGATTTGCTTATTTAAAGTGCAGAATCTGCACTTTACCTAGGTAATGTGCACATTAACTGCTTCCGTGTAGTTAAAGTTGGAAAAGTTTGTTTCTCTCATGTAAACTGTTTATTGAAAAAGAAGCCGAAGAATGCTCCTATTTCGGCCGAGGGCAGATACGCTCCAGAGTGCTCTGTTCTAATCACCTAGGTAATGTGCACTTTAACGGCTTCCGTGTAGTTAAAGTTGTAAAAGTTTGTTTCTCTCATGTAAACTGTTTATTGAAAAAGAAGCCGAAGAATGTTCCGATTTTGGCCGAGGGCTGATATGCTCCAGAGTGCTCTGTTCTAATCAGAGCTTCGGGCACCGCAACTGCCTAAGCAACCTTACCATGGGTCACAGCCCGCACATCTTGAAATTCTCTGTCTGGGAAATTATCTATCGAATCTATCTATTTATTATAGATTCGATAGATAGATAATTTCCCAGACAGAGAATTTCAAGACGTGCGGACTGTGACCCATGGTAAGGTTCCCAGAGGCAGTTGCGGCGCCCGAGGCTCTGATTAGAACAGAGCACTCTGGAGCGTATCTGCCCTCGGCCGAAATCGGAACATTCTTCGGCTTCTTTTTCAATAAACAGTTTACATGAGAGAAACAAACTTTTCAAAAAAGCTAAAGTGCTTGAAAGTGTATTATTTGTTTTTCAACTGTATTATCACAGATACATTACAGCTAGAATGACAGATATTTCACATTCTCAGTACGATGTTCTTACATTTATTTGTGCTCATTGCATAATTCCACAATGGTTTGCAGGGAAGTCAATTCTGTAACAATTCAGAATGCAGAATGGGAAATATACAATGCTTAGAAGTGTAGAGGCCAAGATGCTAATAAATGCAAAAACAGAATGAGAGCAGTTGTTATACCCTTGGGAAAACTACTATAAACTTGTTAAAGGGACAGTCAACCATAGAATTTTTATTGTTTTAAAAGATAGATAATCCCTTTATTACTCATTTCCCAGTTTTGCATAACCAACACAGTTATATTAATACACTTTTTACCTTTGTGATTACCTTGTATCTAGGAACCTTCTTCCAGCCCCCTGATCACATGACTGTGACTGTTTATTATCTATTGTCTTAAATTTAGCATTGTATTGTGCTAGATCTTAAATAACTTTCTGTGCCTGAACACAGTGTTATCTATGTAGCCCACATGTACTTAATGGGGCCCATTTATCAAAGGGCTTGCGGACCTGATCCGACACTGCGGATCAGGTCCGCAAGACCTCGCTAAATGCAGAGAGCAATACACTCTCCGCATTTAACATTGCACCAGCAGCTCACAAGAGCTGCTGGTGCAACGCCTCCCCCTGCTGACTCGCGGCCAATCGGCCGCCAGCAGGGAGGTGTCAATCAACCCGATCGTATTCGATCGGGTTGATTTTCGGCGATTCCTGTCCGCCTGCTCAGAGCAGGCGGACAGGGTTATGAAGCAGCGGTCTTTAGACCGCTGCTTCATAACTTGTGTTTCTGGCGAGTCTGAAGACTCGCCAGAAACACGGCCCTTCAAGCTCCGTACGGAGCTTGATAAATGGGCCTGTTTGTCTCTTTGTGTTGAAAAGAGATTTAAAAAGCATGTGATAAGAGGCAGCCCTCAAAGGCTTAGAAATTAGCACATGAGCCTACCTATGTTTAGTTTAAACTAAGAATACCAAGAGAAAAAAGCAAATTTGATGATAAAAGTAAATTGGAAAGTCGATTAAAATTAAAAGTCCTATCTGAATAATGAAAGTTTAATTTATACTTGACTGTCCCTTTAACCCCTTAACGACCGACGACGTATGCCATACGTCCTCAAAAAAAAAGCACTTAACGACCGAGGACGTATGGCATACGTCGTCGGTTTAACAGAGCACTGGAAGCGATCGAAATCGCTTCCAGCTGCTCTAACAGTATTGCAGGCTTGCCTTGAGGTCTAGGCATCCTGCAATACTGTTCCCGAGTGCCGGGACCGGATTGATCACTCCCCCACGAGTGATCACTTCCGGTTTCGCTCCACGTGGAGCCCGGCAGTGTTTCAGAGCATCGGAAGTGATCGGACACGCTTCCGATGCTCTGCTTGTGTGCTAAGTGCCTCGGTGGGTCGAGGCACTTAGTTAGTTGTAAAATAAAAGTAAAAATAATAAAAAAAAAAACCGAATTAAATAAAAAAAAGCCCTAAATAGCCCCCCCCTCCCCCTTCACTAGGCATCCAAGATGGCGATGCCCAGTGCATCATGGGGCCTCTGGGGGTGTCCCTAGCCTGCATCATCATAGGGGCAAGCTAGGGTCACCCAATCTGAGCCTCCCACCCTAAAAAAAATAATAATAATAAAATACCACATTTGTCTGATCATAGTCAATCTCCCTCCCTCTCCTCACTTGCCATTTTGTTGGAGAGAGAGAGAGACCTGTATTTAGCAGAGAGAGAGATTTATTTCTTTTATTTGTTAAAAAATATAGAACCAAAGGCTCTTTTCAGAGCCATTAACCCCTAGCTTGCCAGTGATCACTATATATCACTGGCAGTAACATAGGTGCACTTTTTTTTTGCTGCATTTTGCTGTCTGTGCATTTTTTTAGGGGTTAATTTTGTTGTTGTAATTTTTTAAAAACCCAAAGGCTCTTTTCAGAAACATTTAGTTAATTTAATTTAATTTTCAAAGCCATTAACCCCTAGCTTGCCAGTGATCACTATATATCACTGGCAGTAGCATAGGTACACTTTTTTTTTGCTGCATTTTGCTGTCTGTGCATTTTTTTAGGGGTTAATTTTGTTGTTGTAATTTTTTAAAAACCCAAAGGCTCTTTTCAGAAACATTTAGTTAATTTAATTTAATTTTCAGAGCCATTAACCCCTAGCTTGCCAGTGATCGCTATAAATCACTGGCAGTTGCATAGCTGTACTTTTTTGCTGTCTGCGCATTTTTTTAGGGGTTAATTTTGTTGTTGTAATTTTTTAAAAACCCAAAGGCTCTTTTCAGAAACATTTAGTTAATTTAATTTAATTTTCAGAGCCATTAACCCCTAGCTTGCCAGTGATCGCTATAAATCACTGGCAGTTGCATAGCTGTACTTTTTTGCTGTCTGCGCATTTTTTTAGGGGTTAATTTTGTTGTTGTAATTTTTTAAAAACCCAAAGGCTCTTTTCAGAAACATTTAGTTAATTTAATTTAATTTTCAGAGCCATTAACCCCTAGCTTGCCAGTGATCGCTATAAATCACTGGCAGTTGCATAGCTGTACTTTTTTGCTGTCTGCGCATTTTTTTAGGGGTTAATTTTGTTGTTGTAATTTTTTAAAAACCCAAAGGCTCTTTTCAGAAACATTTAGTTAATTTAATTTAATTTTCAGAGCCATTAACCCCTAGCTTGCCAGTGATCGCTATAAATCACTGGCAGTTGCATAGCTGTACTTTTTTGCTGTCTGCGCATTTTTTTAGGGGTTAATTTTGTTGTTGTAATTTTTTAAAAACCCAAAGGCTCTTTTCAGAAACATTTAGTTAATTTAATTTAATTTTCAGAGCCATTAACCCCTAGCTTGCCAGTGATCGCTATAAATCACTGGCAGTAGCATAGCTGTACTTTTTTGCTAGTTAATTTAGTTAATTAATTTAGTTAATTTAATTTAATTTTCAGAGCCATTAACCCCTAGCTTGCCAGTGATCGCTATAAATCACTGGCAGTTGCATAGCTGTACTTTTTTGCTGTCTGCGCATTTTTTTAGGGGTTAATTTTGTTGTTGTAATTTTTTAAAAACCCAAAGGCTCTTTTCAGAAACATTTAGTTAATTTAATTTAATTTTCAGAGCCATTAACCCCTAGCTTGCCAGTGATCGCTATAAATCACTGGCAGTTGCATAGCTGTACTTTTTTGCTGTCTGCGCATTTTTTTAGGGGTTAATTTTGTTGTTGTAATTTTTTAAAAACCCAAAGGCTCTTTTCAGAAACATTTAGTTAATTTAATTTAATTTTCAGAGCCATTAACCCCTAGCTTGCCAGTGATCGCTATAAATCACTGGCAGTTGCATAGCTGTACTTTTTTGCTGTCTGCGCATTTTTTTAGGGGTTAATTTTGTTGTTGTAATTTTTTAAAAACCCAAAGGCTCTTTTCAGAAACATTTAGTTAATTTAATTTAATTTTCAGAGCCATTAACCCCTAGCTTGCCAGTGATCGCTATAAATCACTGGCAGTTGCATAGCTGTACTTTTTTGCTGTCTGCGCATTTTTTTAGGGGTTAATTTTGTTGTTGTAATTTTTTAAAAACCCAAAGGCTCTTTTCAGAAACATTTAGTTAATTTAATTTAATTTTCAGAGCCATTAACCCCTAGCTTGCCAGTGATCGCTATAAATCACTGGCAGTTGCATAGCTGTACTTTTTTGCTGTCTGCGCATTTTTTTAGGGGTTAATTTTGTTGTTGTAATTTTTTAAAAACCCAAAGGCTCTTTTCAGAAACATTTAGTTAATTTAATTTAATTTTCAGAGCCATTAACCCCTAGCTTGCCAGTGATCGCTATAAATCACTGGCAGTAGCATAGCTGTACTTTTTTGCTAGTTAATTTAGTTAATTAATTTAGTTAATTTAATTTAATTTTCAGAGCCATTAACCCCTAGCTTGCCAGTGATCGCTATAAATCACTGGCAGTTACATAGCTGTACTTTTTTGCTGTCTGTGCATTTTTTTAGGGGTTAATTTTGTTGTTGTAATTTTTTAAAAACCCAAAGGCTCTTTTCAGAAACATTTAGTTAATTTAATTTAATTTTCAGAGCCATTAACCCCTAGCTTGCCAGTGATCGCTATAAATCACTGGCAGTAGCATAGCTGTACTTTTTTGCTAGTTAATTTAGTTAATAAATTTAGTTAATTTAATTTTTTTTAGTAATTGTTTTCTGTGACAGATACAAAAATGTCACAGAAAAGATATAGTGCTGAGGAGGCGTATGCCATCCTTGCGTCAGAGTCAGATGCCTCTATTTCTGACTCAGACCCCAATTTTGACCCTGCCATGTGCTCAGATACATCACTAGATGCAGTCTCAACTGATAGTGATGTATCTGTGGCTGCTAGCCCCCCTGCCAGCCCCCCTGCTACCCCCCCTGCCAGCCCCCCTGCCAGAAGGAGGCGTGTTGCTGCCATTGCTGCTGAAGAGTGGGTAACGCCTCATCTCCAGAGGCCAGATATCCCACCCTTCACAGCAAATGCTGGCATAAATATAGATGTGGCAGGTTTTAGCCCCCAGCAGTTTCTGGAAGTGTTTCTGGGCGATGATATATTGGGGAACATTGTCGCCCAAACTAATTTATATGCCCATCAGTTCCGTGCTGCAAAGCCTGGAACATATTTGGCAAAGCAGCAATGGGCCCCCATCAATGTGCCAGAATTCAAAAAATTCTGGGCATTGACTATGCTGATGGGCATCATAAAGAAACCCTCCATTCGCTCCTACTGGAGTACTAGCCCCATCTGCTCTACCCCCATTTTCTCCCAGACTATGTCGAGGAAGAGGTATGAAATGATTCTGCATTTCATGCACTTCAGCGACAACAGCCTGTGCCCCCCTAGGGAGCATCCCCAATTTGACAGGCTGTATAAAATCCGCCCCCTGATAACCCACTTTTCTGCCAGGTTTGCAGAGGTTTATACACCTGGAAGGAATATATGCGTTGATGAATCCCTAATGAAGTATAAGGGAAGGCTGGGATTCAAGCAGTATATTCCTTCCAAACGCTCCAGATATGGGGTAAAGGTGTATAAGCTCTGTGACAGCGAGACTGGGTATACTCAGGCCTTCCGGGTGTATGAGGGAAAGGATAGCCACCTTGACCCTCCAGGTTGCCCAGAACATATGGGAACCACTGGCAAGATTGTCTGGGACCTGATATTACCCCTAATGAACAAAGGGTATCACTTGTACTTAGACAATTTTTATACAAGTGTCCTTTTGTTCAAGCTACTGTATTGCTTTGATACAGTAGCTTGCGGTACAATTAAAAAGAACCGCGCAGGTTTCCCAGGACAGCTTGTACGCACCCGGCTACGAAGGGGGGAGACCTCAGCTCTGCGCCAAGAGGAGCTGTTGGCACTGAAGTACAGAGACAAGAAGGATGTATACCTTCTTACCACCATCCACACAGAGAGGACGGTGGCGGTTTCTGTACGTGGCAGAGCTGAGATCATAAGGAAGCCAGTGTGCATCAAGTCTTATAACCGGCATATGGGTGGGGTTGATCTGGCTGATCAGCTGCTGCAGCCCTACCTAATTATGCGGAAGACAAGGGCCTGGTACAAAAAGGTTGCAATTTACCTAATGCAGATTGCAACCCACAACGCTTTTTTGTTGTTCAAAAAAGCAAACCCCAGAGTTAAAAAGACTTTTTTACAGTTTCAGCTCCAGATTATTACGGGGATTTTGTACCATGATGCACCTGCTCCCCGGGCGGTGATGGGAGAGAGCAGAGTTGGGGCTACCCATTTTATTTTTAAAATCCCCCCTACTGCCACAAAGCAGAAACCACAAAAAAAATGCAGAGTCTGTACCAAGAGGGGGAAGAGAAGGGACACCATATATTACTGTCCTGATTGCCCTGGACAGCCTGCACTCTGCATTGGGGACTGCTTCAAGCGGTACCATACAATGGTCAATTTTTAAAAAAATAAATACATTTGCTGTTACATATATATATTTTTTTTTGGTTATGTTTACAGTTAGATGTTTTTTTGTTTTTTTTACTTTTACTGTGCCAGATTTTTACATTTCACTACTCTATTTTTTTCTAAAATTGGGCCTGTTTTTTTTTTAACCAAAACCCCTGTCAAACCTATGCATGGGGGACATAGGTGTTCTCAGGGTGCCTTGCAGAAAACAACCTGAAGTATGTTTTTGTAATAACTTACAACAGTCTCTCCTAAATTATAGTCAAAAAGCAATGTGTCTGTAAAAATGAAAATTGAAAAATTACCACCATACACTTTCTCCAATTTTTTGGGCTAAAACGGTTGCTTCAAAGGCATCAAAGCACACCATATACAATACCTTGGGGTGTCAACATTTAAAAAATATACACTTTGAATGCAATAAATAAAAGTGGGGTATGCGATAGGCCCCAAACTAAAGATAGGCCTATCAGAAGAAATACTCTCATTTTTAATAACTAAAATCACAAGTCATAAAATTGTAACATAACCTTCCCAAAATCCTGGCAAACCTATGCATGGGGGGCATAGGTGTACTCAGGGTGCCTTGAAGAAAACAACCTGAAGTATTCTTTTGCAATAACTTACAACAATCTCTCCTAAATCATAGTCAAAAAGCAATGTGTCTGTAAAAATGAAAATTGAAAAATTACCACCATATACTTTCTCCAATTTTTTGGGCTAAAACGGTTGCTTCAAAGGCATCAAAGCACACCATATACAATACCTTGGGGTGTCAACATTTAAAAAATATAAACTTTGAATGCAATAAATAAAAGTGGGGTATGTGATAGGCCCCAAACTAAAGATAGGCCTATCAGAAGAAATACTCTCATTTTTAATAACTAAAATCATGTAACATAACCTTCCCAAAATCCTGGCAAACCTATGCATGGGGGGCATAGGTGTACTCAGGGTGCCTTGCAGAAAACAACCTGAAGTATTCTTTTGCAATAACTTACAACAGTCTCTCCTAAATCATAGTAAAAAAGCAATGTGTCTGTAACAATGAAAATTGAAAAATTACCACCATATACTTTCTCCAATTTTTTGGGCTAAAACGGTTGCTTCAAAGGCATCAAAGCACACCATATACAATACCTTGGGGTGTCAACATTTAAAAAATATACACTTTGAATGCAATAAATAAAAGTGGGGTATGTGATAGGCCCCAAACTAAAGATAGGCCTATCAGAAGAAATACTCTCATTTTTAATAACTAAAATCACAAGTCATAAAATTGTAACATAACCTTCCCAAAATCCTGGCAAACCTATGCATGGGGGGCATAGGTGTACTCAGGGTGCCTTGCAGAAAACAACCTGAAGTATTCTTTTGCAATAACTTACAACAATCTCTCCTAAATCATAGTCAAAAAGCAATGTGTCTGTAAAAATGAAAATTGAAAAATTACCACCATATACTTTCTCCAATTTTTTGGGCTAAAACGGTTGCTTCAAAGGCATCAAAGCACACCATATACAATACCTTGGGGTGTCAACATTTAAAAAATATACACTTTGAATGCAATAAATAAAAGTGGGGTATGTGATAGGCCCCAAACTAAAGATAGGCCTATCAGAAGAAATACTCTCATTTTTAATAACTAAAATCATGTAACATAACCTTCCCAAAATCCTGGCAAACCTATGCATGGGGGGCATAGGTGTACTCAGGGTGCCTTGCAGAAAACAACCTGAAGTATTCTTTTGCAATAACTTACAACAGTCTCTCCTAAATCATAGTAAAAAAGCAATGTGTCTGTAACAATGAAAATTGAAAAATTACCACCATATACTTTCTCCAATTTTTTGGGCTAAAACGGTTGCATCAAAGTCATCAAACCACTCCATGTATAATACCTTGGGGGGTCAACTTTTTAAATATAATCACATTTATGGAAAACAAATAAATTGGGGTATGTTAAAAGACCCCCAAAAAAAGACGATAGGCAAAGAAAATATGTTAAATGTGAAAAAAAATCACAAACACATGTCAGACATTTGGCATTGCACCGCCCAAACAAGCCACCAAACCTATGCATAGGTGGTATCACTGAACTCAGGAGATGTTGGTGACCACATATTGGTGTCTTCTTTGGTAGTAACACATAACAGGAGCTGTGAATCCATGTCTAAAGTACAATGTATGTGAAAAATAACACAAAGAAATGAATGCCCAATAGTTTGACAAAGACTAGTGGTTGAATTAGTGTATGGAAAGTGTTAAAACACCTGCATTTGAAATACCCTAGGATGTCTACTTTTCAAAAATATATGGTTTTATGGGGGTAAATTACATTGGCCGGCTTCAGAAATGTCTTAAATAGAACATGGGTGCATGGGATGTGAAAATGGGAAGTGTAAAAAATGGAATGCGCTTCCTAAAAATAAGGCCTTCTAGCCCCCAGAGAACCCAACACACCTATATATGGGTGGTATCACTGTACTCAGGAGATGTTGTTGAACACATATTGAGGTGTTTTTTGGCAGTAAACACATAACAGGAACTGAGAATCCATGCCTAAAGTACAATGTGTGTGAAAAATAACACAAAAAAATGACTACCCAAAAGTTTGACAAAGACTGGTGGTTAAATAAGTTCATGGAAAGTGTGAAAATACCAGCATTTCAAATACCCTAGGGGGTCTACTTCTCAAAAATATATGGTTTTATGGGGGTAAATTTCATTGACCGGCTTCAGAAATGTCCCAAATAGGACATGGGTGCATGATGACCGATGTGAAAATTCCAAGTTGAAAAACTGGAATGCGCTTCCTAAAAATAAGGCCTTCTAGCCCCCAGAGAACCCAACACACCTATACATGGGTGGTATCACTGTACTCAGGAGATGTTGTTGAACACATATTGAGGTGTTTTTTGGCAGTAACATATAACAGGAACTGAGAATCCATGCCTAAATTACAATGTGTGTGAAAAATAACACAAAAAAATGACTACCCAAAAGTTTGACAAAGACTGGTGGTTGAATTAGTGCATGGAAAGTGTTAAAATACCAGCATTTGAAATACCCTAGGGTGTCTACTTTTCAAAAATATATGGTTTGATGGGGGTAAATTCCATTGGCCAGCTTCAGAAATGTCCCAAATAGGACATGGGTGCATGATGACCGATGTGAAAATTCCAAGTTGAAAAACTGGAATGCGCTTCCTAAAATTAAGGCCTTTTAGCCCCCAGAGAACCCGACACACCTATACATGGGTGGTATCACTGTACTCAGGAGATGTTGTTGAACACATATTGAGTTTTTTTTTGGCAGTAACACATAACAGGAACTGAGAATCCATGCCTAAAGTACAATGTGTGTGAAAAATAACACAAAATAATGACTACCCAAAAGTTTGACAAAGACTGGTGGTTGAATTAGTGCATGGAAAGTGTTAAAATACAAGCATTTGAAATACCCTAGGGTGTCTACTTTTCAAAAATATATGGTTTGATGGGGGTAAATTCCATTGACCAGCTTCAGAAATGTCCCAAATAGGACATGGGTGCATGATGACCGATGTGAAAATTCCAAGTTGAAAAACTGGAATGCGCTTCCTAAAATTAAGGCCTTTTAGCCCCCAGAGAACCCGACACACCTATACATGGGTGGTATCACTGTACTCAGGAGATGTTGTTGAACACATATTGAGGGTTTTTTTTGGTAGCAACACATAACAGGAACAGAGAATCCATGCCTAAAGTACAATGTGTGTGAAAAATAACACAAAATAATGACTACCCAAAAGTTTGACAAAGACTGGTGGTTGAATTAGTGCATGGAAAGTGTTAAAATACAAGCATTTGAAATACCCTAGGGTGTCTACTTTTCAAAAATATATGGTTTGATGGGGGTAAATTCCATTGACCAGCTTCAGAAATGTCCCAAATAGGACATGGGTGCATGATGACCGATGTGAAAATTCCAAGTTGAAAAACTGGAATGCGCTTCCTAAAAATAAGGCCTTCTAGCCCCCAGAGAACCCAACACACCTATACATAGGTGGTATCACTGTACTCAGGAGATGTTTTTGAACACATATTGAGGTGCTTTTTGGCAGTAACACATAACAGGAACTGAGAATCCATGCCTAAAATACAATGTGTGTGAAAAATAACACAAAAAAATGACTACCCAAAAGTTTGACAAAGACTGGTGGTTGAATTAGTGCATGGAAAGTGTTAAAATACCAGCATTTGAAATACCCTAGGGTGTCTACTTTTCAAAAATATATGGTTTGATGGGGGTAAATTCCATTGGCCAGCTTCAGAAATGTCCCAAATAGGACATGGGTGCATGATGACCGATGTGAAAATTCCAAGTTGAAAAACTGGAATGCGCTTCCTAAAATTAAGGCCTTTTAGCCCCCAGAGAACCCGACACACCTATACATGGGTGGCATCACTGTACTCAGGAGATGTTGTTAAACACATATTGAGGTTTTTTTTGGCAGTAACACATAACAGGAACTGAGAATCCATGCCTAAAGTACAATGTGTGTGAAAAATAACACAAAATAATGACTACCCAAAAGTTTGACAAAGACTGGTGGTTGAATTAGTGCATGGAAAGTGTTAAAATACAAGCATTTGAAATACCCTAGGGTGTCTACTTTTCAAAAATATATGGTTTGATGGGGGTAAATTCCATTGACCAGCTTCAGAAATGTCCCAAATAGGACATGGGTGCATGATGACCGATGTGAAAATTCCAAGTTGAAAAACTGGAATGCGCTCCCTAAAAATAAGAGCTTTTAGCCCCCTGAGAACCCGACACACCTATACATGGGTGGTATCACTGTACCCAGGAGATGCTGCTGAAGACATATGAGGGTGTTATTTGGCAGTAACCCTTAATATTATCAGTAAATGTATTCTTAAATTGCTATTTTGTCAAAAAATCAAATTATTTTTTCCCCCCCCCCAAACTTTGGCATAGATTGGTGGTAAAATGGTTGCATGAAAAAAGTCAAAATACCCCAAGTTTAATACCTTAGGTTGTCTTCTTTTAAAATATATATACATTTGAAGGGTTATTCAGGGATTCATGACAGATATTGGTGTTACAATGTAACTATCGCCAATTTTGAAAAAACATGGTTTTGAAATAGCAAAGTGCTACTTGTACTTATTGCCCTATAACTTGCAAAAAAAGCAAAGAACATGTAAACATTGGGTATTTATAAACTCAGGACAAAATTTAGAAACTGTTTAGCATTGGTATTTTATGGTGGTTGTAGATGTGTAAGAGATTTTGGGGCTCAAAGTTAGAAAAAGTGCATTTTTTTTCATTTTTTCCTCATATTTTATATTTTTTTTTATAGTAAATTATAAGATATGATGAAAATAATCATATCTTTAGAAAGTCCATTTAATGGCGAGAAAAACAGTATATAATATGTGTGGGTACAGTAAATGAGTAAGAGGAAAATTACAGTTAAACACAAACATCGCAGAAATGCAAAAATAGCCTTGGTCCCAGATGGTCAACAAATTGAAAAGTGGTCTGGTCACTAAGGGGTTAAGAAGTTGAAGTGTGTCTGGGCAATGAATGATGCATAAAGTGCGCCGCACTGCCCTTTAAGATTTTGTTTTTACCTCCATTTTCAGAAGAAAGTGCCCCAGGCTCTCTAAAAAAAGTGATATGAACTGATTATCAAAGGAAAAACCATGGGACTCCCTTTAGTTTATATATATGTTACTGCTAAAGTGCATTTTTTGCACTTTAACTAGTGCCTAGTAGGTAATGTGCAGATTAACTAGGTAATTTGCAGATTAACTAGGTAATTTGCAGATTAACTAGGTAATTTGCAGATTAACTAGGTAATTTGCAGATTACCTAGGTAATTTGAGAAATGAAACAATTTCTCTGCACTTTAACTGATCACCCTAGTTCAGAGCTTTCCAAACTTTTCATGTTGGTGACACACTTTTTAGACCTACATCATTTCGCAACACAGAAATTCAGTTGTACTAGCAAACAGGAGGTTACACTAACTTGTTTTAAGAGATACGGACATACATAAATTATATAATAACTAAATGTATTTACAAGTAACAGTAAGTATGTGCAAGAATTAAAAAAAAAAGGTTTAATAACACCAATTGCTACTTACTATTTTAATGGGATGCATGAGGTTGATGGTATGAACACGGTTTCTGAATATTTGGTGGAATATTAGATAAAGACACTCGCATTTCATCATCAAGCATTTGTAAGCTTCCACTTCCTATCCATATATCAAGAGCAGGAGCAGCAATGCACTACTGGGAGCTAGCTGCAAAAAATAACAAACTCTTTGACTTCTGACTTCAGCTCAGCGTTTAAACTGCTGCCCTCAGAGCTGTGCGAGTCCGACCGACTACTACCCATGCTGAAAACTCACTGCTGTCCCACTCACTTACTACACATGCAGTCACAAGCCTATTGAGGAGACTACATGTGCAGTCAGGAGCCAATGTGCTGCCAATGGGAATAGTTTCAGTACCCCCTAGATATCAATCACGTGTCAACCAAGGCAGGCGGAAAGTCGGAAACCAAAAAAAAAAATGTAAAAATAATTTTAAATTCAAAAAAATTTGTTCTGAAGCAGGGACACACCTAGACACTGCTGCCGACACACTAATGTGTCACGACACACAGTTTGGAAAGCACTGCCCTAGTTAATCTGCAGATTAGCTAGGTAATGTGCACATTAACTGATTTCTGCACTTTAACTGTAACATATATATATATATATATATATATATATATATACACACTTTAGAGCCCTTCTCTATCAAATACGTTGAAACATGCAATTTAATTTTTATTCTTTATTATTATTCTTTTTTATTTTTAAATATATATATATATATATCAGTATATACAATATATATCTATCATCTATCTATCTTTCTATATGTATAGAATTCTTTTGCAGAATATTTATAAACTCTCTGTATCTTCATTCCTTGCTTTGAGATGGAGTTCCTTGGCATTTCATCCTACTTTTTGTTAGTTGCAAGAAATAGTTTGTTAATCCTTTGGAATTATCTGGATTTCTGCATTGATTATTCATAAAATGTGGTTTGACCTAAATCATAGTTACAATTATAGACAAACACAATCAGACTAAACTAATAACACACCTAGGCCTAGATTTGGAGTTCGGCGGTAAAAGGGCTGTTAACGCTCCGCGGGTTTTTTTCTGGCCGCACCATAAATTTAACTCTGGTATCGAGAGTTCAAACAAATGCTGCGTTAGGCTCCAAAAAAGGAGCGTAGAGCATATTTACCGCAAATGCAACTCTCGATACCAGAGTTGCTTACGGACGCGGCCGGCATCAAAAACGTGCTCGTGCACGATTCTCCCATAGGAAACAATGGGGCTGTTTGAGCTGAAAAAAAACCTAACACCTGCAAAAAAGCAGCGTTCAGCTCTTAACGCAGCCCCATTGTTTCCTATGGGGAAACACTTCCTACGTCTGCACCTAACACTCTAACATGTACCTCGAGTCTAAACACCCCTAACCTTACACTTATTAACCCCTAATCTGCCGCCCCCGCTATCGCTGACCCCTGCATTACACTTTTAACCCCTAATCTGCCGCTCCGTAAACCGCCGCCACCTACGTTATCCCTATGTACCCCTAATCTGCTGCCCTAACATCGCCGACCCCTATGTTATATTTATTAACCCCTAATCTGCCTCCCACAACGTCGCCGACACCTGCCTACACTTATTAACCCCTAATCTGCCGAGCGGACCTGAGCGCTACTATAATAAAGTTATTAACCCCTAATCCGCCTCACTAACCCTATCATAAATAGTATTAACCCCTAATCTGCCCTCCCTAACATCGCCGACACCTACCTTCAATTATTAACCCCTAATCTGCCGACCGGAGCTCACCGCTATTCTAATAAATGTATTAACCCCTAAAGCTAAGTCTAACCCTAACACTAACACCCCCCTAAGTTAAATATAATTTTTATCTAACGAAATAAATTAACTCTTATTAAATAAATGATTCCTATTTAAAGCTAAATACTTACCTGTAAAATAAATCCTAATATAGCTACAATATAAATTATAATTATATTATAGCTATTTTAGGATTAATATTTATTTTACAGGCAACTTTGTAATTATTTTAACCAGGTACAATAGCTATTAAATAGTTAAGAACTATTTAATAGTTACCTAGTTAAAATAATAACAAATTTACCTGTAAAATAAATCCTAACCTAAGATATAATTAAACCTAACACTACCCTATCAATAAAATAATTAAATAAACTACCTACAATTACCTACAATTAACCTAACACTACACTATCAATAAATTAATTAAACACAATTGCTACAAATAAATAAAATTAAATAAACTATCTAAAGTACAAAAAATAAAAAAGAACTAAGTTACAGAAAATAATAAAATATTTACAAACATAAGAAAAATATTACAACAATTTTAAACTAATTACACCTACTCTAAGCCCCCTAATAAAATAACAAAGCCCCCCAAAATAAAAAATTCCCTACCCTATTCTAAAATACAAATATTACAAGCTCTTTTACCTTACCAGCCCTGAACAGGGCCCTTTGCGGGGCATGCCCCAAGAATTTCAGCTCTTTTGCCTGTAAAAAAAAACATACAATACCCCCCCCCCCAACATTACAACCCACCACCCACATACCCCTAATCTAACCCAAACCCCCCTTAAATAAACCTAACACTACCCCCCTGATGATCTTCCTACCTTGTCTTCACCATGCCAGGTTCACCGATCCGTCCTGGCTCCAAGATCTTCATCCAACCCAAGCGGGGGCTAGACATCCACTGAAGAAGTCCAGAAGAGGGTCCAAAGTCTTCCTCCTATCCGGCAAGAAGAGGACATCCGGACCGGCAAACATCTTCTCCAAGCGGCATCTTCTATCTTCTTCCATCCGATGACGACCGGCTCCATCTTGAAGACCTCCAGCGCGGATCCATCCTCTTCTTCCGACGACTAGACGACGAATGACGGTTCCTTTAAGGGACGTCATCCAAGATGGCGTCCCTCGAATTCCGATTGGCTGATAGGATTCTATCAGCCAATCGGAATTAAGGTAGGAATTTTCTGATTGGCTGATGGAATCAGCCAATCAGAATCAAGTTCAATCCGATTGGCTGATCCAATCAGCCAATCAGATTGAGCTCGCATTCTATTGGCTGATCGGAACAGCCAATAGAATGCGAGCTCAATCTGATTGGCTGATTGGATCAGCCAATCGGATTGAACTATATTCTGATTGGCTGATTCCATCAGCCAATCAGAAAATTCCTACCTTAATTCCGATTAGCTGATAGAATCCTATCAGCCAATCGGAATTCGAGGGACGCCATCTTGGATGACGTCCCTTAAAGGAACCGTCATTCGTCGTCTAGTCGTCGGAAGAAGAGGATGGATCCGCGCTGGAGGTCTTCAAGATGGAGCCGGTCGTCATCGGATGGAAGAAGATAGAAGATGCCGCTTGGAGAAGATGTTTGCCGGTCCGGATGTCCTCTTCTTGCCGGATAGGAGGAAGACTTTGGACCCTCTTCTGGACTTCTTCAGTGGATGTCTAGCCCCCGCTTGGGTTGGATGAAGATCTTGGAGCCAGGACAGATCGGTGAACCTGGCATGGTGAAGACAAGGTAGGAAGATCATCAGGGGGGTAGTGTTAGGTTTATTTAAGGGGGGTTTGGGTTAGATTAGGGGTATGTGGGTGGTGGGTTGTAAGGTTGGGGGGGGGTATTGTATGTTTTTTTTTACAGGCAAAAGAGCTGAAATTCTTGGGGCATGCCCCGCAAAGGGCCCTGTTCAGGGCTGGTAAGGTAAAAGAGCTTGTAATATTTGTATTTTAGAATAGGGTAGGGAATTTTTTATTTTGGGGGGCTTTGTTATTTTATTAGGGGGCTTAGAGTATGTGTAATTAGTTTAAAATTGTTGTAATATTTTTCTTATCTTTGTAAATATTTTATTATTTTCTGTAACTTAGTTCTTTTTTATTTTTTGTACTTTAGATAGTTTATTTAATTTTATTTATTTGTAGCAATTGTGTTTAATTAATTTATTGATAGTGTAGTGTTAGGTTAATTGTAGGTAATTGTAGGTAGTTTATTTAATTATTTTATTGATAGGGTAGTGTTAGGTTTAATTATATCTTAGGTTAGGATTTATTTTACAGGTAAATTTGTTATTATTTTAACTAGGTAACTATTAAATAGTTCTTAACTATTTAATAGCTATTGTACCTGGTTAAAATAATTACAAAGTTGCCTGTAAAATAAATATTAATCCTAAAATAGCTATAATATAATTATAATTTATATTGTAGCTATATTAGGATGTATTTTACAGGTAAGTATTTAGCTTTAAATAGGAATTATTTATTTAATAAGAGTTAATTTATTTCGTTAGATAAAAATTATATTTAACTTAGGGGGGTGTTAGTGTTAGGGTTAGACTTAGCTTTAGGGGTTAATACATTTATTAGAATAGCGGTGAGCTCCGGTCGGCAGATTAGGGGTTAATAATTGAAGGTAGGTGTCGGCGATGTTAGGGAGGGCAGATTAGGGGTTAATACTATTTATGATAGGGTTAGTGAGGCGGATTAGGGGTTAATAACTTTATTATAGTAGCGCTCAGGTCCGCTCGGCAGATTAGGGGTTAATAAGTGTAGGTAGGTGTCGGCGACGTTGAGGGGGGCAGATTAGGGGTTAATAAATATAACATAGGGGTCGGCGATGTTAGGGGTAGCAGATTAGGGGTACATAGGGATAACGTAGGTGGCGGGGATTTGCGGTCGGAAGATTAGGGGTTAATTATTTTAAGTAGCTTGCGGCGACGTTGTGGGGGGCAAGTTAGGGGTTAATAGATATAATACAGGGGTCGGCGGTGTTAGGGGCAGCAGATTAGGGGTACATAAGTATAACGTAGGTGGCGGTCGGCAGATTAGGGGTTAAAATTTTTAATCGAGTGTCGGCGATGTGGGGGGAGCTCGGTTTAGGGGTACATAGGTAGTTTATGGGTGTTAGTGTACTTTAGGGTACAGTAGTTAAGAGCTTTATAAACCGGCGTTAGCCAGAAAGCTCTTAACTCCTGCTATTTTCAGGCGGCTGGAATCTTGTCGTTAGAGCTCTAACGCTCACTGCAGAAACGACTCTAAATACCGGCGTTAGGAAGATCCCATTGAAAAGATAGGCTACGCAAATGGCGTAGGGGGATCTGCGGTATGGAAAAGTCGCGGCTGTAAAGTGAGCGTTAGACCCTTTAATCACTGACTCCAAATACCAGCGGGCGGCCAAAACCAGCGTTAGGAGCCTCTAACGCTGGTTTTGACGGCTACCGCCGAACTCTAAATCTAGGCCAAAGAGTTGTAATTTTTTTTATTTTTATCAAAGACTGAGAAATAATTATATAAAGGTTGGGTGTGGAGCAATAATTATTGTATTGATTTAGATCCCCATAGTAGAAAATGGGGAGGGTGCTCAGTGTAAGAATATATATAAGTAAATATGTAGCGTAAAGAAAAGATACACCATAAAGAGCACTCGCTTGAGTTACTAATCAAAGGTGAAGGAAACAACGACACGTAGGACGATGTAAGAACAGGAATAAAATATAACCTTTATTAATCAAATAAATAAAAGAAGGGGGGATTTCCCTTCAATCATAGAGTAAAAATAATGTACAAAAAATAAATTAAAAGTGCATAACATTAATTATACCGATATAAAGGGTAGAGATACCCCAGTATATATATATGGGGGGGGGGGGACCGGGTCAAAATTATATCTATATTAATCTTAAATATAGAAATGAGGACACAGTCCCACCAGGTCAAGTAATATCGTACCACCTATTTGCTAAGTTATACTTATACCATAGTGTGAATATAATGCTAAGTCACTGTGGAACAAATCTTCACACAGCTGACATTCACTAGCAGGGTCTAAATAATGTCTATATATGAAGCTGATATAGCTAAGTATGAGGATATCTATATGTAGAACTGATATGAGTATTGAGAGTATCAGTTACGTCAGTTGTCAATTGTAAGATAAGTACAAAGTGTCAAATAATCCTAAAGTCACTGTGGAACAAATTTCAAACAGCTGACTATGACATATAACATATATAGAATATAAACGGATTACAGTGGTAGCATACAATAGAATAAAAGGGATGCAATCCCCAAAGTGGTAACAGAAATACCAGTCCCCACACTACGAAAAACAGTATTTAAGTCATATGAGTTAAATATATGTGGAACATCTTTCACACATATACTGAGTAAAGTTAACGTTTAAGCACAGAGCAATGTCGCCTTGATGCGCATTTTGCCTAAGCTTTTTCAAAAGGCGAACCCGGTAGTCGTCGGACCTACCCTTAATTATACTGAATTGATCAATCAATAGGTCGTGTTAATAACACGCCTACCATAGAACCTATCAGGACATAGAAATTCACTATTGGACAGGACAAAACATGTGACGATGTTATGTCATCATGGTTACCATATTGGTTGTAATTAAACATACTCCCCTCCAATAATTGGCTGAGAGGTGTAGTGTAAACAAAAGCAATGTGTTACTTGACACTCGTACATTGCATCTATAATGAATCCCTTGTAATACAAGTGTGTTTAAATCAGGCTATTTACAGTCATGAATGCAGGTCTATTATGGGACGAAGTACTTGTTGTGAATGTATACAGGGAGTGCAGAATTATTAGGCAAATTAGTATTTTGACCACATCATCCTCTTTATGCTTGTTGTCTTACTCCAAGCTGTATAGGCTTGAAAGCCTACTACCAATTAAGCATATTAGGTGATGTGCATCTCTGTAATGAGAAGGGGTGTGGTCTAATGACATCAACACCCTATATCAGGTGTGCATAATTATTAGGCAACTTCCTTTCCTTTGGCAAAATGGGTCAAAAGAAGGACTTGACAGGCTCAGAAAAGTCAAAAATAGTGAGATATCTTGCAGAGGGATGCAGCACTCTTAAAATTGCAAAGCTTCTGAAGCGTGATCATCGAACAATCAAGCGTTTCATTCAAAATAGTCAACAGGGTCGCAAGAAGCGTGTGGAAAAACCAAGGCGCAAAATAGCTGCCCATGAACTGAGAAAAGTCAAGCGTGCAGCTGCCAAGATGCCACTTGCCACCAGTTTGGCCATATTTCAGAGCTGCAACATCACTGGAGTGCCCAAAAGCACAAGGTGTGCAATACTCAGAGACATGGCCAAGGTAAGAAAGGCTGAAAGACGACCACCACTGAACAAGACACACAAGCTGAAACGTCAAGACTGGGCCAAGAAATATCTCAAGACTGATTTTTCTAAGGTTTTATGGACTGATGAAATGAGAGTGAGTCTTGATGGGCCAGATGGATGGGCCCGTGGCTGGATTGGTAAAGGGCAGAGAGCTCCAGTCCGACTCAGACGCCAGCAAGGTGGAGGTGGAGTACTGGTTTGGGCTGGTATCATCAAAGATGAGCTTGTGGGGCCTTTTCGGGTTGAGGATGGAGTCAAGCTCAACTCCCAGTCCTACTGCCAGTTTCTGGAAGACACCTTCTTCAAGCAGTGGTACAGGAAGAAGTCTGCATCCTTCAAGAAAAACATGATTTTCATGCAGGACAATGCTCCATCACACGCGTCCAAGTACTCCACAGCGTGGCTGGCAAGAAAGGGTATAAAAGAAGAAAATCTAATGACATGGCCTCCTTGTTCACCTGATCTGAACCCCATTGAGAACCTGTGGTCCATCATCAAATGTGAGATTCACAAGGGGGGAAAACAGTACACCTCTCTGAACAGTGTCTGGGAGGCTGTGGTTGCTGCTGCACGCAATGTTGATGGTGAACAGATCAAAACACTGACAGAATCCATGGATGGCAGGCTTTTGAGTGTCCTTGCAAAGAAAGGTGGCTATATTGGTCACTGATTTGTTTTTGTTTTGTTTTTGAATGTCAGAAATGTATATTTGTGAATGTTGAGATGTTATATTGGTTTCACTGGTAAAAATAAATAATTGAAATGGGTATATATTTGTTTTTTGTTAAGTTGCCTAATAATTATGCACAGTAATAGTCACCTGCACACACAGATATCCCCCTAAAATAGCTATAACTAAAAACAAACTAAAAACTACTTCCAAAACTATTCAGCTTTGATATTAATGAGTTTTTTGGGTTCATTGAGAACATGGTTGTTGTTCAATAATAAAATTAATCCTCAAAAATACAACTTGCCTAATAATTCTGCACTCCCTGTAGATAATGGCTAATCATAGCATACAATGGTCAGACAGAGATCGTGAATCTGAATACATTTTTTAAATAATATAGGTATATTCTGCAAGGAACTCACAAAATAAGGGTAGTTCATTATTACACCGTCAAATAATATACCCCATTTAAGCAGTTACATAAAAGTGTTTGTAACCTAGTGTATCTCGATCAATTGCTGGATACCTATTAATCTATCTAAGGATAGTATTATAGTAATGGTTGAAAAGGCGTTTGGCATGCGAGTCACCATATGACCGAATTTGCAGTGTTGTGAGTTGATATGTAAGACTGAGAACAGTGTCCGTAATGCGGGATCATCTATAAAGTTAGAGACATTGTAAAGTATAATACATGTAGCGTGTGTAGTCATATAAAGTGGTATAATGTGACTGCCAAATATATCCTTAGTATACGTATAGAAGCCATAGTGCGTGTAATTATTTCTTAAGTTGGATAAAGTGATAGTCAATATAGTTATGGATGTAACATTTTTAACTGGATCACTACTTTCCACACAGACTATATATATGTGTACACTTTGAGGTTATTGACCACCCATATCTCATTGATATACTAGAACTCACAGTCTGCAGTTTGACTGAAAATATGAATGGGGCTATTAGGAAAACACACACAATTTCTAAATGTACTATATACGTAGTGTGTGATTGATAGTGGATGACAGTCATATGTATGTTGGGCAAAATTATACCCCGATGTTGGCTAAGTTAGGCAATGGTAATTATAATGTTAGTATAATCTATTCTGGTCACAAGTATGAACCAAAGCCATTGTTCTCATTCATGCCTTTAGGGGTCATTGAATTGAAGGGACACTCTACCATAGAATTGTTATTGTTTTAAGAGATAGATAATCCTTTTATTACCCATTCCCCAGTTTTGCATAACCAACACAGTTATATTAATGTACTTTTTACCTCTGTGATTACCTTGTATCTAAGAACCTTCTTCCAGCCCCCTGATCACATGACTGTGACTGTTTATCTATTGTCTTAAATTTAGCATTGTTTTGTGCTAAATCTTAAATAACCCCCTATGCCTGAACACAGTGTTATCTATATGGCCCACGTGTACTTTCTGTCTCTTTGTGTTGAAAGGAGATTTAAAAAGCATGTGATAAGAGGCAGCCCTCAAAGGCTTAGAAATTAGCATATGAGCCTACCTATGTTTAGTTTAAACTAAAAATACCAAGAGAAAAAAAGCAAATTTGATGATAAAAGTAAATTGGAAAGTTGATAAAAAGTCCTATCTGAATAATGAAAGTTTAATTTATACTAGACTGTCCCTTTAAGCATTTACTTTCTTGTTGTAATAGAATGTGTTACCACCTTGTATGCCAGTTTTTATAACTTGTAAGACTGACATTTTCACGTTTGGTTTTGCTTTGTGATGTTTAAGAAAGTGTCTTGCTACTGGTGTAAGGGTTTTACCATTTTTATAATCCTCTACACCAGTGGTTCTCAACCAAAGTGACCTCAAGGCCCGGTAAATTTTAGCTAGACATGTCTAGGGCCCGGTAGAGAGAGTGTGTGTGTGTGTGTGTATGTATATAAAGGGGGGCCCACAAATGGCATCTCCACGGATCCTGGTGCATTCCTTAAGCTGGAGTTTTCAGTTGCCCTATCAGTAACTAAGCAAAAAAAAAGTGTGGGTTTAGTGGGGACCCTGGCGGGGATCTGTCGCTGTGAGGGCCATGGAGTGTGGGGTATGGCCCTGGAGGTTGGGTGCCCTTTCTCTGGACCTTAATGTTGTGGGTCCTGGCTCTGGAGGTTGAGGGGCCTGTTGGGGGCAGGGCAAGGAGGCTACCATGTTCCTTTGCAAAAAATGTAATACATTTTGGTCAGTTTGAGACAGTGTTCCTGGGGCCTTGATTGGTCTCAGTCTGCCCCTGGTGTGCAGTGGGGTAAGAGTGTGCAGTGGGGGCATGACAGGTCAGGGCCCACCAGCAGGGCTATCACGGCCCGGTACTGGGCCACGGCCCGGCTGTTGAGAAACCAGGCTCTACACTATTTTTAATGCTTTTCAAGTGTTCCCCCAAATGGGTACGTAGTTCCCTTGTTGTTATTCCAACATACATTTTTGGACAGTTACATTGCAGACAATATATTACGTTCCTTGTTAAGATTATTTGACACATTGCACTTATCTTACAATTGACAACTAACGTAACTGATACTCTCAATACTCATATCAGTTCTACATATAGATATCCTCGTACTTAGCTACATCAGCTCCATATATAGACATTATTTAGACCCGGCTAGTGAATGTCAGCTGTGTGAAGATTTGTTCCACAGTGACTTAGCATTATATTCACACTATGGTTACGGTATAAGTATAACTTAGCGAATAGGTGGTACAATATTACTTGACCTGGTGGGACTGTGTCCCCATTTCTATATTTAATAAAGATATAATTTTGACCCGGTCCCCCCCCATATATATATACTGGGGTATCTCTACCCTTTATATTGGTAAAATTAACGTTATGCACTTTTAATTTATTATTTTTACTCTATGATTGAAGGGAAATCCCCCCTTCTTTTATTTATTTCATTAATAAAGGTTATATTTTATTCTTGTTCTTACATCGTCCTATGTGTCGTTGTTTCCTTCACCTTTGATTAGTAACTCAAGCGAGTGCTCTTTATGGTGTATCTTTTCTTTACGCTACATACTTACTTAATAATTCAGAGAGCAGGCTAAAAAATTAAGTGATCCCTTGCATTTAGTAACTTGTAGATCCTCCTTTAGCAGCAACAACCTTTACTAAATGTTTCCTATTGCTGCTTGTAAGACTTGCACAACATTGAGGATGAATTGTGGACCATTACTCCCTACAATCTCTCTTCAGGTCATGCCACAGCATCTCAATTGAGTTAAGGCCAGGACTCTGACTTGGCCATTCCAAAACATAGATTTTCTTTTTCAGCCATTATTTAGTTGATTTACTTGTGTGCTTTGGGTCATTGTCTTGTTGCATCACCCATTCCTACAGACTCCTTTATTGGGGCCTACAGTCAGAGGGGCCTACATCCTCTTTTCTATAGAAGTAGGCCCATGTTTTTTTTGCTTGAGACTGACTGTAGATGCGTAATGGTGATGTTCAAAGGAGACATATTTTAGTGATTGATATAAATATTTCAAGATGTAATTTTATGATACCTTTGGTATTAGTGTTCACCTTTGCAAAAAATATCCTTGCATATTTATTTGAAAGCTTTAAAAATGACAATATGGATTATGATAGCATAAAATATACTACAGTAATGTAGTTACTGCAAATGTAAATATTATTAAACCCCAAGTGGCCAGAAGTCAAGCACCCAGCAGTATAGATAATGGACAGAGATAATGGACATGCTACTATCACCCAATGTAAATAGATTTATGTGAAAGTAAAAACATGATTTATACAAAATACACATTTATATAGAGATACAGATGTAAAAACTCCATTTAGTCCCCATACAATTATTTCTCCAGATCAGCTCACCCAGCAGTCTTCAGCTGTGGAATTGCAGCCAATTCAGATCAGCTGACAAGGTATAAGTAAGATAGTTAGTTGGCTGTATCTGCAGATGAACACTTGGCAGCTGACCATTTTGTTCACTGATTTAAAGCCCTGTGTCTTGGTGCCAAAATGACAATTCTCTTTCTCCATTTGTCTCAAAGCTGCAATGAAGACATACATTTTTCTTTTTTGCTGTGTCTTTCTGTTCTGTTACAGTAGAGATATGTTGTTTTGTGACTGTTAATAATCCCAGATACAGCATTGATGTCAAGATTTTTGATCATAGGTTGTCTCCTCACTTATTTAATTTTAATGGAATTTTGCAGCGTTTTTGTGCATTGCAAGGTAAATGCTGCATTAGGGGTCAAGTCCCACAAAAAGTGTGAGAACTCACCAAGATTTCCACCCCTCATAATTAATATTGTTTTATACATAAAGACACACACACTGTATTTATATGTATATATTTATACACTCTGGTTAATGAAAGCAAATTAAAACCAATGAAGAGCTGAATGGTTGTTTTTGGGCCTGAGGATGGACACCCATGTTTACTATTTTACATGGCAGGGGTGACATTTTTATTTGTAATTTAGGATTCAACTGATACTGAATAATGATACGCCAGACACACACTTTTTAGAACACATAAAGGGGCATTTGTATAATCCAAAAATCTAAGAGCCTTAGTACATTTGAGGTGATGTTACTCCCTGGCGCTCAGGATGTGTAATGTAAACATCTGATATCATGATCTTGATAAGGCTTGTGTGAGCACTCACGGTAGTGAAAACAATGATAGTGTGATTTAAAGTAAAATTATGGCCACAAGGCATCTCAGTGTAAATTTATTTTGCCATTAACACATATACCAAGTAAATGTGATGCATGTAACACTGGCAGAAGAAGCAGGAGGCATGAGGGAACAGTAACATTGAAAGCAAAACAGGTCACCTTTCACATTAGGATGAAACTGCGGCAAATACATTATCTTGCACAGGTCAGCATTCTGCAGAGAATCTGGCCTGCTGACCATAAATTGATAGACATACAGACACAAACATAGTTAAACAGACTGCAGATACTATTGGTGCATAAAATAAAGTAATTGGGCTTATCCTACTACAAGATGTTATACAAACACTATTAAAGGGACAGCCTAGTCCAAAATAAACTTTCATTATTCAGATAGGACATGCCATTTTACACAACTTTCCATTTTACTTTTATCACCAATTTTGCTTTGTTCTTTTGGTATTCTTAGTTGAAAGCTAAACCTAGGAGGTTCATATGCTAATGGCTTAGATCTTGAAGGCCGCCTCTTATATGAATGCATTTTGACAGTTTTTAACCACTAGAGGGTGTTAGTTCATGTGTGTTATATAGATAACACTGTGCTCATGCACGTGGAGTTACCTAGGAGTCAGCACTGATTGGCTAAAATGCAAGTCTGTCAAAAGAACTGAAATAAGGGGGCAGGTTGCAGAGACTTAGATACAAGGTAATCAAAGAGGTAAAAAGTGTATTAATATAACTGTGTTGGTTATGCAAATTTAGGGAATGGGTAATAAAGGGATTATCTATCTTTTAAAAAAATACCAATTCTGGCATAGACTGTCCCTTTAATAGCAAGGACTATTTTCCTTTTTGTCTACACACGCATTTCACTTGTAAACCTCATCCCAGCTATTTCTAGAAGAACTAAAAGGAATTCCAATCAGAGCAAGAGCAGGAAGCTGGAAGTACATGACTCTTCCCTGCTTGATGAGCAGATTTTTTCTTTGGTGAAACACTGAACTTTATTTAAAACAACTAAACTAGACACACATGGAAACCTGCTGTTTAATGTCAAGATCCAGGGTGTCCATACATTGTTTTTAACTCACATGGTGCATTTCCAGCGTACCTTTAGTTCCTTACACCCTCTTTCCTTCCCACTGCTTCCTTTCCAGGGAGGGCTGATACCTCTTTGTCTGACAGCAACTCCAGACTCCTCCTCTGTAACAGAGTCTCACCCAGTTAAGGTAACACAGTATTATTTCTGCTGAGGGTAGCTAAATAACCACAGAGTGAGGCATACAGTAATGTAAGCACCATGTGTTCCACATAGTGGAGGGTCATCACACAGCTGGACTGCTGACCGGCTTGCATTTAGTGTATTGTAGGAAGTGTTACTGCCCATTACTAGAATATCTCACTATCCCTCTAACCAAACTGTGCTCCAGCTACTCCCACCAGTGGCAGCAGTGTTTATTGAAGCATTTCTGTTCTCTGTCCAGGAGTAACTGAGTTCCTCCTGCAAAAATAGTGCAGGAACTCCGTTCCAATGCATTCCTGCTGGACTTGACCCCTGTGCTGCATGCTGGCTTCCTAACCCTACACAAGGGAGATACACTGACATCTATATTTGGTGTGAACTGCGACATTGTATACAGACTTCATCCCACTGGGTCACCAAAATGCTGTTATGTATATTTGTCCTCTGTGTAAACTTGAGTTGCATGACAAGATACTAAGGGGGGTAGTTATCAAGCCGTCTACTTTTCTTGCTTCGCCAGCCCAATACGCCCGCCTAAGCTCGCCTACCTTCGCCGCTGCGGACCTGAAAAAATACGCCTAAGTTATCAAATAAAGCTGTCAAAAAGCCGCGGGGCGATGAGCAGCGGACTGTGAGAGTTATCACTCATCCGATCTCGCTGCCCTTCGGCTTTTTCCCAGCTTTATTGCTAGCCTGTCACTAAGCACTCACACTAAACTACACTGTTCTACCCCCTATACCGGCGCCCCCGGAGCCTCCCGCAACTCAATAAAGTTACTAACCCCTAAACCGCCGCTCCTAGACCCTGCCGCAACTCTTATAAATGTATTAACCCCTAAACCGCCGCTCCCGGACACCGCTACCACCTACAGTATACCTAGTAACCCCTATCCTGCCCCCCCATACCGTCGCCCTCTATAATAAAATTATTAACCCCTATCCTGCTGATCCCGCACCTCTCCGCAACTAAATAAATAGTTTAACCCCTAAACCGCCGCTCCATGAACCCGCCGCAACCTATATTAAACCTATTAACCCCTATCCTGCCCCCCCTACACCGTCGCCACCTATAATAAATTTATTAACCCCTAATCTGCCCCCCCTACACCGTCGCCACCTATAATAAATTTATTAACCCCTATCCTGCTCCCCACTACGCCGCCGCCACTGTCATAAAATTATTAACCCCTAAACCTAAGTCTAACCCTAACCCTAACGCCCCCCTAACTTAAATATTAATTAAATAAATCTAAATAAATTAACTCTTATTAAGTAAATGAATCCTATTTAAAACTAAATACTTACCTTTAAAATAAACCCTAATATAGCTACAATATAAATAATAATTATATTCTAGCTATCTTAGGATTTATATTTATTTTACAGGTACCTTTCAATTTATTTTAACCATGTACAATAACTATTAAATAGTTATTAACTATTTAATAGCTTACCTAGCTAAAATAAAGAGAAATGTACCTGTGAAATAAATCCTAACCTAAGTTACAATTACACCTAACACTACACTATACTTTAATAAATTATTCCTATTTAAAAATAAATACTTACCTGTAAAATAAACCCTAAGATAGCTACAATATAATTAATAATTATATTATAGCTATCTTAGGATTTATATTTATTTTACAGGTAACTGTATTTATTTTAGCTAGTTAGAATAGTTATTAAATAGTTATTAACCATTTAATAACTACATAGCTAAAAGAAATACAAAATTACCTGTAAAATAAATCCTAACTTAAGTTACAATTAAACCTAATACTACACTATCATTAAATTAATTAAATAAATTAACTACAAATAACTACAATTAAATACAATTACATAAACTAACTAAAGTACAAAAAATAAAAAAAGCTGTTACAAAAAATAAAAAAATAAGTTACAAACATGTTACAAATATTACAACAATTTTAAGCTACTTACACCTAATCTAAGCCCCCTAATAAAATAACAAACCCCCCCAAAATAAAAAAATGCCCTACCCTATTCTAAATTAAATAAATTTCAAAGCTCTTTTACCTTACCAGCCCTTAAAAGGGCCATTTGTGGGGGCATGCCCCAAAGAAAACAGCTCTTTTGCCTGTAAAAGAAAAATACAACCCCCCCAACATTAAAACCCACCACCCACATACCCCTAATCTAACCCAAACCCCCCTTACAAAAACCTAACACTAATCCCCTGAAGATCATCCTACCTTGAGTCGTCTTCACTCAGCCGAGCCACCGATGGAACTGAAGAGGACATCCGGAGCGGAAGAAGTTAATCCTCCAAGCGGCGCTGAAGAAATCTTCCATCCGATGAAGTCATCATCCAGGCGGCGCTGAAGAAAAGTCTTCGATCCGTCCGATGTCATCTTCAAAGAGGCGCTGAAGAGGTCTTCTTTCCGGGCAAAGTCATCTTCCAAGCCGGGTCTTGAATCTTCCTTCCGCCGACGCGGAACCACCTTCTTCACCGACGGACTACGACGAATGACGGCTCCTTTAAGGGACGTCATCCAAGATGGCGTCCCCTCAATTCCGATTGGCTGATAGGATTCTATCAGCCAATCGGAATTAAGGTAGGAAAATCTGATTGGCTGATGGAATCAGCCAATCAGATTCAAGTTCAATCCGATTGGCTGATCCAATCAGCCAATCAGATTGAGCTCGCATTCTATTGGCTGATCGGAACAGCCAATAGAATGCAAGCTCAATCTGATTGGCTGATTCCATCAGCCAATCAGATTTTTCCTACCTTAATTCCGATTGGCTGATAGAATCCTATCAGCCAATCGGAATTGAGGGGACGCCATCTTGGATGACGTCCCTTAAAGGAGCCGTCATTCGTCGTAGTCCGTCGGTGAAGAAGGTGGTTTCGCGTCGGCGGAAGGAAGATTCAAGACCCGGCTTGGAAGATGACTTCATCGGATGGAAGATTTCTTCAGCGCCGCTTGGAGGACTAACTTCTTCCGCTCCGGATGTCCTCTTCAGTTCCATCGGTGGCTCGGCTGAGTGAAGACGACTCAAGGTAGGATGATCTTCAGGGGATTAGTGTTAGGTTTTTGTAAGGGGGGTTTGGGTTAGATTAGGGGTATGTGGGTGGTGGGTTTTAATGTTGGGGGGGGTTGTATTTTTCTTTTACAGGCAAAAGAGCTGTTTTCTTTGGGGCATGCCCCCACAAATGGCCCTTTTAAGGGCTGGTAAGGTAAAAGAGCTTTGAAATTTATTTAATTTAGAATAGGGTAGGGCATTTTTTTATTTTGGGGGGGTTTGTTATTTTATTAGGGGGCTTAGATTAGGTGTAAGTAGCTTAAAATTGTTGTAATATTTGTAATATGTTTGTAACTTATTTTTTTATTTTTTGCAAACTTAGCTTTTTTTATTTTTTGTACTTTAGTTAGTTTATGTAATTGTATTTAATTGTAGTTATTTGTAGGTAGTTTATTTAATTAATTTAATGATAGTGTAGTATTAGGTTTAATTGTAACTTCAGTTAGGATTTATTTTACAGGTAATTTTGTATTTCTTGTAGCTATGTAGTTATTAAATAGTTAATAACTATTTAATAACTATTCTAACTAGCTAAAATAAATACAAAGTTACCTGTAAAATAAATATAAATCCTAAGATAGCTATAATATAATTATTAATTATATTGTAGCTATCTTAGGGTTTATTTTACAGGTAGGTATTTATTTTTAAATAGGAATAATTTATTAAAGTATAGTGTAGTGTTAGGTGTAATTGTAACTTAGGTTAGGATTTATTTCACAGGTACATTTCTCTTTATTTTAGCTAGGTAAGCTATTAAATAGTTAATAACTATTTAATAGTTATTGTACATGGTTAAAATAAATTGAAAGGTACCTGTAAAATAAATATAAATCCTAAGATAGCTAGAATATAATTATTATTTATATTGTAGCTATATTAGGGTTTATTTTAAAGGTAAGTATTTAGTTTTAAATAGGATTCATTTACTTAATAAGAGTTAATTTATTTAGATTAATTTAATTAATATTTAAGTTAGTGGGGCGTTAGGGTTAGACTTAGGTTTAGGGGTTAATAATTTATGACAGTGGCGGCGGCGTAGTGGGGGGCAGGATAGGGGTTAATAAATTTATTATAGGTGGCGACGGTGTAGGGGGGGCAGATTAGGGGTTAATAAATTTATTATAGGTGGCGACGGTGTAGGGGGGGCAGGATAGGGGTTAATACATTTAATATAGGTTGCGGCGGGTTCAGGGAGCGGCGGTTTAGGGGTTAATACATTTATTATAGTTGCGGTGGGCTCCGGGAGCGGCGGTTTAGGGGTTAATATGTATAGAGTAGCTTGCGGTGGGCTCCGGGAGCGGCGGTTTAGGGGGTAATAACTTTATTTAGTTGCGGCGATGTAGGGGGGGGTCAGATTAGTGGTGTTTAGACTCGGGGTACATGTTAGGGTGTTAGGTGTAGACAGCTCCCATAGAAATCAATGGGATGTCTGTCAGCAGCGAACTTGTACTTTCGCTATGGTCAGACACCCATTGATTCCTATGGGATCCGCCGCCTCCAGGGGTGGCGGATTGAAAACCAGGTACGCTGGGCCGTAAAAGTGCCGAGCGTACCTGCTAGTTTTTTGATAGCTAGCAAAAGTAGTGAGAATGTGCCGCACTTGTGTGCGGAACATCTGGAGTGACGTAAGAATTGATCTGTGTCGGACTGAGTCCGGCGGATCGATTCTTACGTCACAAAATTCTACTTTTGCCGGTCTCGAGCCTTTGATAACTAAGGCGAATCAGCCTCGCCACAAATACGCTGCGGAATTCCAGCGTATTTGAGGTTGACGGCTTGATAACTAGGCCCCTAAATGTAACTGAAAAATTATTATTAACATTTATAGGTAAAGAGCTGCCAAATTCTGTAGCACTAACTACACAAAATATACTAATTCATGGTAAAAAAACATATACATAACAAGAGTTTACAATCTACAGGTTTAGGCGTGAGGAGACAAAATATATATGGTTATATATGGTGCTTGTACAGTACTTGGGCAGTAGTTACAGAAGTAGGATACAGCAGATATGGATAAAGAGGAGAGGTGGTAAAGTTCTATAACTTAGTAGCTTGGCAACGATAACTATGTACTAGGGAAAGGTGGCAGAGAGTCTGTGGGAGAAGAGTAGAGAGTTCAAGAGAGTAGGAGCAGCATGTGAGAAGGTTTTGAAGCACAAACATGAAGTAGAAAAGATGGGAGTAAGGGATTGATTCATGTAAACACTATAATGCGGTCCGTGTATTTGTGCAACTGTAATCTTTTTTTTTTTTTGAAAAATAGTTTTGAAAAATTATTTTCAAATAACAACTTACATGATATATAACATAAACAATCGATCATGATATCGAGTCATTTGAGGCATAAAAGAGGTTTCATTGACTGAAAGGATCATAGTAATGTGCAGTACATGGAATTGTTGGTGTACATAATCTCAGCACTTGTAGAGATGGAATTAAGTCCAAGACATCGCAAATTATAAGTAGACTGAAATCCAAAATTAGGAAGTAAATAAAAGGTAGTTCTAATAAAGTGTGGTACTCACAATGATTTTGCGGGTCAAACAAACATAACAATAATCATTATTAATATATAGAGAACTACCATCTTTTCTAGTAATGTGATTGGTAGTACTATGATCCATCTATTTCCTCAAAGTGCTCTAAGTGTCATAGGTTGAAGTTAAAATAAAAAGGAAAGACATAAAGGATAAGAGCGTAGGGGAAAACTGAAGGATGAGAAGGGGATCAACTGGGAATAGAGGGAGGGGAAATGTACCGCAGATGAGAAGGGTATAGCAGTTTTACTCCTTGAGGTAGAGGAGTGTTAGGTATGGTCAGAGTTGGGTGTGGAGGGTGGTTTCCGTGTCTAGATTAACAGGGGTAATCGGTAGGTTAATGTTTTGTGGGTCATTTATGTTTGGGGGTTGGGAGGAGTGACGAATAGATTCAATAAGATTTAACGTCAGCAAAGAACACAGATTTGTTTCTCTTATAGTAACCACATTTTTTAAAATGTTATGAGTGTGTCTGTTTTATTAATCCACATCTCTAGTGTTGGTAATTGTGGTGATTTCCAATACAGTGCTATTAGTGATTTTGCACTATTTATACCAATTCTTAATAGTGTTGCTCTTATTTGACAATTTATTGGTGGGAGTTCATTCAGTAAGACTATTGTGGGCGTTAATATAAAATCTAGATCTGCTAGTGATTGGAGGGTGTGTTGAAGGCTTTGCCAAAAGGGGGTTAATTTACTGCAGTGCCACCACATATGCAACATATTGCCTTGTGCTTTACAGTCTCTCCAGCAAAATGCCGAGGAGGCTGGGTAAATATTTTTAAGTCTCACCGAGGTCAGGTACCAGCGAAGAAGAATTTAATAGTTTAATTCAATTATTTTGGGAGATGTGGAAGATTTAGGAGTATTGCGGAAACATTTCTGTCATTGTTTATCATCAAATTTAGTTTCCAGTTTGCGGTGCCATTGTGTTGTGTAATTGTGTAATCATTTTTATATAGTTCACAAAGGACTTTTTTTTGGGACATGAAACTCATGTTTCAGATACAGCATGTAATTTTAAGACACATTTCAATTTATGGATATTATAAGATTTGCTTTGTTGTTTTGGCATCACTTGCTAAAAGGGAAACCCATATAAGCTCAAGAGCAATAATGCACTATTGGAAAATAGCTGGTGACTGATTGCCACACATATGTATCATGCCATTGGATCATCAGATGTTTTCAGATTGGTCCCAGTAGTGCTTTGCTGCTCTTGATCTGGTTAGTCCAAAAATGTATGTCCTAAATTATTCAGAGATCTCTTCTCTGTGTAGTTTTCTAGGAAACCAAACAAAAAGCCCTCGCCGCTCCTAAATTGTCTTTAGACTCAGGTGTTCAAGTACATATCAGCCTTTAACTTTCATAGGGCTAGATTACAAGTGCAAATATAATATCGCTATTGAGCACCAAATGTGCTCAAGTTAGTTCAATAGCGTTCCTATTCTTGTGCTTGTATTACAAGTTAAAAGTACAGTTACACATCCCCAAATCCAGAATTCCAAAATCCAAACTTATTCTGAAATCCAAACTTTTTAATTAATATTATTAAAAATTTCTATTTTTCCCTGCCTGTAAGTCACAATCTTTTCTGCCTTTAGTTTGCTTTTTAGTCTTCTAAAATTCAAATAATAGTCTATATATATTTAAAACAACAAATGCTACTTTTCTGATTACAGTGCTGTACTATCTTTCTAACGGTACTATGTATACAAAAGCGTGAAAAAGAGCTGTAAAACAAAAAGTATTCAATTTTTTAAAATGGATATTTTATATGACAACGTGTTTGACTGGAAAGGGTTTAAAAGTGTATACATATGTGTATATGTGTATAAATAGGTGCGCACAGCCTATTGCATTAGGGTGTGCATCCAAAAGCATATATATATATATATATATATATACACTTCTGAGCTCCATTAAAGCACGTCGACATATACCATATCCCTTTTAAACACTTTTTAAACATTTATTTAAATAATAAACTTGTATTTTACATTTAATGTGTATATATGAGTGTGATATTTAATATTAATGTTTTGGAAGTGTTTTGTGATACTTTTATTCTAGCCCTAACACTTTACTTCATGTCTCAAGTCGCTTCTAACCTTTTTAGTGCTGTTATGTGTTGCGCACGACTTGCCAAAAGTCAAGTCACAGCATGAAAAGTCATGAGAGACATAACTAGAATTTATTGATTTGTTTAACAGTGAGATTTCTCACAGGTCATTAGGATTTCAAGTACTTTCTACACTATTATGTCTGTGATCAAAAACTATTAGACTATTTTATAGTAGAATATATGTATACGTGTATTAAAGAATACAGTATATCTAGCAGTGGTTCAGGCTGCATTATAACCTAGTACCTTTTCAAACTGAAGGGGCGTTCAAACATTTTATTTTTTAGAATAGCAATAAAAAAGCATATATTATGTTTATATATTTTATATTTAAACATAATTGAGATTGTTAATCTTTTACATACGGTCATCAAATTGTTTTCTAGAATAAAATCAAGTTACTCAAAGTCATGATTATAAGTTGTTTAATAGTTTGAGATTTTGAGAATTTACCTGTTTACGGGCGCACAATAAATTAGCGCTCCACTTGTAATCTAGCCCTATGCGTAGTGGCCCTGTAATCTGTTTGGTTGTTTAATGGTTGGATTTTAACATCTCATCTGCTGTGCTGCTTAAGGAGAAGTGGATACAAAAGTTGATGGAAAATATGTAACCAGTTGTTTAGAGAGTTGATTTTTCGTGTATAGCTATAATATTTTGTTGATAGTACTGTAATTTTGCAAGAACATACACAAATAAAAGTGTATTCTATATTTCCCCAACACTTTGTCCTCTTTGTTGGCAAGGACATATGGTAAAAATGCCCTCGACTCATTTCTGGATTTAAGTTTACAAGATTTGTTCAGATAGCGGTACTGATACATATTTTTACATATTTTTTTTCTCTCTCTCTGTGCAAAATGCCTCTTTGGCTTGTTCTCTTGATTTTTTAATTTATCTTCTTTCTAATTTGCCTTTTACACACCAGCATATTATATAATCCCCTATTCTCTTCTTTTTCACTTTCATATCTAAAACTATTTATATTGCATATGAGCTCTTCAACTTGCTTGGTGTGATTCTCCTAAATTATTTATCTTATTTTCCTAAAACACTAAAGGTGTCCCACATGAATTTTAGCGATAATTTTATTAAATTAATTTTCACCTTATATAGCGCCCCTACCGCAAAGATTAAAGTAAATGGACTATAATTGGACGATTTCCAAAATACCATCAGATATATTTAGAAATATGTATTTATGAATAAATAGAACATATTCTTCTATGTGAAGAACAATGGAATGTGAAATATTCATATTTTTATGTCAGGTTAGCACACTTAAGAATATGGGGCCAATTTACTAATTGCCGGGCAGACAAGATTAGCTGTAGCAAATCATGTCCGGCCGGCATTGCTAAATACAGACAGCGTACGCTGTCGGCATTTAACATTGCACAAGCATTAAACAAGAAATGCTTGTGCAATGCCGCCCCCTGCACATTCTTGGCCAATCGGCCGCTAGTAGGGGTTGTCAATCATACCGATCATATCTGATCGGGATGATTGCAGTCCTTTGCTTCTTAACTGCCATTTCCAGCGAGCCGGAAACTTTGGCCGGATTAAGCAGCATCCATGGAGAATAAGTTACCGTGCGCGATATTGTAAGTTTGGCTTTTTGCCCACAATTTGGTTTGTACACGAGCAATAACTTTTTACTTTCAACTTGTAATACTAGCATAACCTGACACGCACAAAAAGTTTACTTCTAGCGCAGTTAGAACTAAGCAAAATCGCTAAATAGCATTCCACTCGTACTCTTGTCCATTATAATATAAATTAAAAACAAATTACTGTCATATGAGCTTATTGAACTATACTATTTCTGTGGTTTGTAATTGCTGCTTACTGACGGCCCTGCTGGAGCACCATGGCCCGATATTCCCCCACTGCGCACTCTAACAGGCCCGCCGCTTCACACATAAGGATTACTAGACAGGCTTGTCAGAGTGTGTGCGCTGTGCACATGTAGTAGCAGTTCAGTGGGAGGACAGAGCTAAGACAAGGAGCAGATGAGATTGGACATAGACAACGCAGGTAAGTGATACCAGTCCACTGACACCAATAAAATATATATTTTCTTCCGTTCCCTCACTGACCTCAATAAAGAAAAAACAAGAAAATAAAACACGTATTGTTCATGTGTTTTTTCTTTAGATTCCCTTGTTTATACAAACAATATCCATACAGTCGTAAGGTGTCACAGACAGAAGTAAAACATTATCCTCTACTTCAGGTTTTGTAGTCTCATGCTCTGCCGTTTTAATTTCTAAAGCTCCCACAGAAAATCTTTCCGTTCCATCTGTAGGTATACAGATGGAACGGCCTCCTCACTTCTATTAGTGATATGCAATTTGTTTAGCAATCTCATGCATAACAGGCAAGAATCACATAAGATTATGAGATATTTATAGGGTTGCAGTAAACTGCACAACATATATATCCAAACAGTACATGGAATTGCATTACATCCTAACCATAAGTAAAGAATCCAGTAGGCCGTAAAGGACAGAATTCTAATTTCGTTTAATTCATTTCCCATATGCATATGCTAAGAACCATTTCATATATTATTGACCAATTTCATTGCAGCCATTGCATGGTGATTGGTGCTGTGCAATTGATCAAGCAAAATACAAGTAACTTCACAAATCATTATAGTTATAGTAACACAAATGACTTCACTGAACCTTCATGTTAATAGATAAGTTTATAAGATAAATGCCATATGATAAAATAATAAAGTATGACACACAATAAATAAGGACATACAAATGACATAATTATGTCATTTTTTAAAACTAATTTATACAACATAATAGCATGGTAGTATTTAATGAATTCATGTGTTCAGAAATGAATTTATAAGCACATTTGGTATTTTTTGGCATGTTGAGGGATTTTTGCATTAGAATTCAGTATTAGAATTCAGCTTTTTCATAGATGGTTTAGCAGAGTATAATACCTTAATGCATGCTTAGTTTCTTACTGCTAGATTACAAGTCTTGCATTAGCCTTAAAAAGCAGCATTGAGAGGTCCCAACGCTGCTTTTTAACGCCCGCTGGTATTACGAGTCTGGCAGGTACAGGTGTACCGCTCACTTTTTTTCTGCGACTCGAGCATACCGCAAATCCACTTACGTAAATTGCGTATCCTATCTTTTTAATGGGATTTGCCTAACGCCGGTATTACGAGTCTTGGAAGAAGTGAGCGGTACACCCTCTCCTGTCCAGACTCCTATCGCATTTAAAAGTCAGTAGTTAAGAGTTTTATGGGCTAATGCCATAACATAAGACTCTTAACTAAAGTGCTCAAAAGTACACTAACACCCATAAACTACCTATTAACCCCTAAACTGCCGCACTTCCACCTCGCAAACACTAGTTAAATTTTATTAACCCCTAATCTGCCGTCCCTAACATCGCCGACACCTATCTACATTTATTAACCCCTAATCTGCCGCCCCCAACGTCGCCGCTACTATATTAAATTTATTAACCCTTAAACCTAAATCTAACCCTAAGTCTAACCCCCCCTAACTTAAATATAATTTAAATAAAATGAAATAAAATAACTACAATTAAATAAATTAATCCTATTTAAAACTAAATACTTACCTATAAAATAAACCATAAGATAGCTACAATATAACTAATAGTTACATTTGTATCTATCTTAGGGTTTATATTTATTTTACAGGCAAGTTTGTATTTATTTTAACTAGGTACAATAGTTATTAAATAGTTATTAACTATTTAATAACTACCTAGTTAAAATAAGTACAAATTTACCTGTAAAATAAATCCTAACCTAAATTACAATTACACCTAACACTACACTATCATTAAATTAATTACATAAACTAACTACAATTAACTACAATTAAATTAAATAAACTAAATTACCAAAAACAACAGACACTAAATTACAGTAAATAAAAAAAATAATTACAATTTTTTTAAACTAATTACACCTTCTCTAATACCCCTAAAAAATAAAAAAGCCCCCCAAAATAAAAAAATTCCCTACCCTATACTAAATTACAAATCGCCCTTAAAAGGGCCTTTTGCGGCGCATTGCCCCAAAGTAATCAGCTCTATTACCTGTAAAAAAAAACAATACCCCCCCAACATTAAAACCCACCACCCACACACCCAACCCTACTCTAAAACCCACCCAATCCCCCTTAAAAAAACCTGACACTACCCCCTTGAAGATCACCCTACCTTGAGACATCTTCACCCAGCCAGGCACAAGTGGACCTCCAGAGGGGCAGAAGTCTTCATCCAATCCGGGCAGAAGAAATTCTCCAAGCGGCAGAAGTCTTCATCCAGACGGCATCATATATCTTCATCCATCTGGAGCGGAGGGGGTCCATCTTCAATCCAGCTGACGTGGAGCATCCTCTTCAAACGAAGTCCAAGCGAATAATGAAGGTTCCTTTAAATGACGTCATCCAAGATGGTGTCCCTTGAACTCTGATTGGCTGATAGGATTCTATCAGCAAATTAGAATTAAGGTAGGAAAAATCCTATTGGCTGATGCAATCAGCCAATAGGATTGAGGTTGCATTCTATTGGCTGATTGAATCAGCCAATAGGATTGAACTTCAATCCTATTGGCTGATTGGATCAGCCAATAGGATTTTTCCTACCTTAATTCCGATTGGCTGATATAATCCTATCAGCCAATTGGAATTCAAGGGACACCATCTTGGATGACGTCATTTAAAGGAACCTTCATTCTTGGCTTGGACATCGCTTGAAGAGGATGCTCCGCGTCGGCTGGATTGAAGATGGACCCGCTCCACTCTGGATGGATGAAGATAGAAGATGCGGCCTGGATGAAGACTTTTGCCGCTTGGAGGACCTCTTCTGTCCGGATCGGATGAAGACTTCTGCCCCTCTGGAGGTCTACTTGTGCCCGGCTGGGTGAAGACGTCTCAAGGTAGGGTGATCTTCAAGGGGGTAGTGTTAGTTTTTTTTAAAGGGGGGATTGGGTGGGTTTTAGAGTAGGGTTGGGTGTGTGGGTGGTGGGTTTTAATGTTGGGCAGGTATTGTTTTTTTTTTTTACAGGTAATAGAGCTGATTACTTTGGGGCAATGACCCACAAATGGCCCTTTTAAGGGCTATTTGTAATTTAGTATAGGGTAGGGAATTTTTTTTATTTTGGGGGGCTTTTTTATTTTATTAGGGGGATTAGTTGTAATTAGTTTAAAAAAATTGTAATTATTTTTTTATTTTCTGTAATTTAGTGTTTGTTGTTTTTCGTAATTTAGTTTATTTAATTTAATTGTAGTTAATTGTAGTTAGTTTATGTAATTAATTTAATGATAGTGTAGTGTTAGGTGTAATTGTAATTTAGGTTAGGATTTATTTTACAGGTAAATTTGAACTTATTTTAACTAGGTAGTTATTAAATAGTTAATAACTTTTTAATAACTATTGTACCTAGTTAAAATAATACAAACTTGCCTGTAAAATAAATATAAACCCTAAGATAGATACAAATGTAACTATTAGTTATATTGCAGCTAGTTTAGGGTTTATTTTATAGGTAAGTATTTAGTTTTAAATAGGATTCATTTATTTAATTGTAGTTATTTTATTTAGATTTATTTAAATTATATTTAAGTTAGGGGGGTTAAACTTAGGTTTAGACTTAGGTTTAGGGGTTAATAAATTTAATATAGTAGCGGCGACGTTGGGGGGGCCGATTAGGGGTTAATAACTATAATGTAGGGTTTGCCGATGTTGGGGACAGCAGATTAGGGGTTCATAAGTATAATGTAGGTGGCGGCGGTGTCCGGAGCGGCAAATTACGGGTTAATAATATAATGCAGGTGTCGGCGATGTCGGGGGTGGCAGATTAGGGTTAATAAGTGTAAGATTAGGGGTGTTTAGACTCAGGGTTCATGTTAGGGTGTTAGGTGTAGACATAAATTTTATTTCCCCATAGGAAACAATGGGGCTGCGTTAGAAGCTGAACGCTGCTTTTTTGCAGGTGTTAGTTTTTTTTCCATCTGAATCTGCCCCATTGTTTCCTATGGGGAAATCGTGCATGAGCACGTTTAGCCAGCTTACCGCTGACTTAAGCAACGCTGGTATTGAGGTGAGATGTGGAGCTAAATTTTGCTCTACGCTCACCTTTTTGCGGCTAACGCCAGGTTTAAAAAAATCTGTAATACCAGCGTTGTCTTAAGGGAGCGGTGAAAAAAAAAGGCTCGTTAGCACCGCACCTCTGTTACCGGAAAAAACTCGTAATCTCGGTGTTAGATAAAAACTCAAAATTAAAATGCACATGACGGCATTTTAGTTTTGAATAGAATAACTTTTGAAATTCACATGTATTAGCAAAAATGCTATTAGTAAAAGTTATAACTGTTTCAGCAGTCGTTTTCACTGTACAGGAAGCACAGGTACATTATTCGGTTTGTATACTGGCATCTAAAGTGTTAGTGAGCTTGGCAAGCTCCAATTCTATTGCAATTACAGATGAAGATCAGACACTTTTATTTCTTATGGGATCAACTTTACTAGGTATAGGTCTGAGAAGGTATTAAATACAGTAAGTACAGGGTGAAGACAGACACCTGTGAAAAGTTGGTTGACAACATGATTTTGCTATCTCCATCTGCGTCTTCTACCTGCCTTCTGCAGCTTTCCATAGTGACTAAATACTCCATCTTGTGAGTTTACAGAGAATCCTTGTAGACAATCTCATCATCAGTCATCCTGACAAACAGTAACTTGTGGGACAAGTATAGAGAATGAAAAAAAAATGGTTTGTTAATGATTTGAGAAAATAAATAAAATTACCATGAGTTGCTAGAGATGGTGGATGGAAGTTTATGAAGGAAATAATGTCCAATATGATAACTTGGCCTTTTATACTTGGTGGTTTTAGCACTGAAATTAGTATTAAAGAAAGAATGTAGAACTAAGAGGCTGATATAACATATCTGAATGTGTATCTGTTAATGAAACAATTCATGCATAATATATTGTATTTACTAATGCATTACTGCTGGTTAAAGGGACAGTAAAGTAAAAGTTAAATTTAAATGGATTAAAATCAAGACATACAGGTAGATTACAAGTTATGCGCTTTAGGGAAATTGACGAACAAAACGAAAGTTGCGTTATTTAACCCCCTATAGCGCAGCCATTACAAATTTTGAAAAAGCCGGCTTGTGCGTGCGATATTGTGGTTTTAAGCTCCATACCGCACAAAATACAAGCGCTGTTTTGACGTGCTCATGCACGCTTTCCCCATAGACATCAATGGGGAGAAGGTGTCTGAAAAAACCTGCGATCGCGGAATGAAAAGCTCCGTAATGTATACCCATTGATGTCTATGAGGAAAAAAAGTAATGTTTAAACCTAACACCCTAACATAAAGCCTAAGTCTAATCACCCCTAAACTGCCGCCCCCGACATCGCCGCCACGTACATCATTTTATTAACCCCTAATCTGCCGCTCCTGATATCAGCGCCACCTAAATAAATCTATTAACCCCTAATCTGCTGCTCCCAATATCGCCACCACTATACTAAACTTATTAACCCCTATTCCCCTGCACCCAACATTGCCCACACTATAATAAATCTATTAACGCCTATTGCACCATTCCCCGACATCGCCGCACCTAAATAAAGCTATTAACCCCTAAACCTCTGGCCTCCCACATCACTATCACTAAATAAATCTATTAACCCCTAAACCACCAGCCCCCCACATCGCAACAACCTAAATTAAACTATTAACCCCTAAACCTAACTCTAAACCTAACCCTAACGTAACCCTAACCCTAACACCCCCTAAATTTAACATAATTAAAATAGAGCTAAATCAAAGTTACAATTATTAACTAAATAATACCTATTTCAAACTAAATACATACTGTACTTACCTATTTTATTTTTATTTTACAGGTAAGTTTGTATTTATTTTAACTAGGTAGACAAGTTAGTAAATAGTTATTAACTATTTGCTAACTACTTAGTTAAAATAAACACAAACTTACCTGTGAAATAAAACCTAAGCTGTCTTATACTAAAACCTAACATTACAAAAAATAAAACTACTATTACAAAAAATAAAAAAACACTAAAATTACAAAAAAATAAAAAAACCTATCATTAGAAAAAATAACAAACGAAATTATCCAAAATAATAAAAATTATTCCTATTCTAATATCCAAAATAAAAAAAGCCTAATCTAACTACCAAAGGCCCTTAAAAGGGCCTTTTGTACGGCGTTGCCCTAAAGTTAGCAGCTCTTCTGCTACAAAATAAAACAAACATGCCCTAACAGTATACAAACCCCAACCCCCCAAACCCACAAAATAAAAATAAAGTAAAACCTAATCTACCCATTGCCCTGAAAAGGGCATTTGTATGGGCATTGTCCTTAAAAGGGCATTCAGCTCTTTTTCCTGCCCTTAAAAGGGCATTCAGCTCTTTTATGAAATGCCCAACCCCTAATCTAAAAATAAAAACCCCACCCCAAAAAAAAAATTACACAAAATAACAAATGAATAATCAAAAATAATAAAAAGTATTCCTATTCTAATAGCCATTTTAAAAAAAACAACCCCAAAATAAAAAACCTAATCTACAATAAACTACCAATAGTCCTTAAAAGGGCCTTTTGTAGGGCATTGCCCTAAGTTAAACAGCTCTTTTACCTGAAAAAACACAAAGTCCCACTAACATTACAAACCCCACCCCCCAAACCCACAAAATAAAACTATCTAAAAAAAACTTAAGCTAACCATTGCTCTGAAAATGGAATTTGTATGGGCATTGCCCTTAAAAGGGCATTTAGCTCTTTTGCATTTCCCTGAAAAGGGCATTTAGCTCTTTTATGAAAAGCCCAAACCCTAAACTAAAAAAAAAACCCCACCCAAAAAAAGTTTAAAAAATCCTAACACTAACCCCCCGAAGCTGGGAAATCGTTACCGCACTAACTCCATCTCCCCTTAGACTTCTATGGGGGCTGCATAAAAAGCCTTCTCTTTTAAATGACCATGCGCTAAGCTGAAGGTGCGCTAGACCAATTGTGCTAAATCTGAAATGCAAAATACTTTTAATACCAATGAAGCCCTTCCCAGTCAAACACCTTGTCATATACCATTTCCATTTCCCTTTTTAAAACTTTTTTTTAAAAATTAAACTTTTTTTTTATCATTATTAAAATGTCTATATATGAGTGTAAAATCTTATTTTAACATGTTTTCCTTGTTTTTTTTGTGAAACTTTTATTTTTACACTAACAT